>NC_140945.1:128961985-129244485 GCF_014529385.1 Adiantum capillus-veneris
TAACATCATGTGCCTTTGAGGTGCAAGCATAATGTCTCTCTCTCTCTCTCTCTCTCTCTCTCTCTCTCTCTCTCACACACACACACACACACACACACACACACACACACACACACACTCAAAATCCCTCGCGTAGTGTTTAGGAAAATCATCTCTCTCTCTCTCTCTCTCTCTCTCTCTCTCTCTCTCACACACACACACACACACACACACACACACACACACACACTCAAAATCCCTCGTGTAGTGTTCAGGAAAAATCATTTTTCCAAACATACAAAATTCCTTTCCTTGAACTTTTTGAGAGGAATTTGGTTTTGTATTTGGGGTTTTACACTATTTTTTCTCTATTTGGGGTGGAGTTTCTCCTTTTCACCTTGCCCTCAACCCGCATTTTTGAAATTGAAATCGGCACGATATTAAGTTGAGACACATTTTTTACGAACGTTGTAATCAAAATCAGATGGCGCTAAATAGTCTCTCTCTCTCTCTCTCTCTCTCTTTCCAAAAATAGAGCTAAATTGTGAAATATGCTAGTTATTTTACATTCTCTCTCTCTCTCTCTCTCTCTCTCTCTCTCTCTCATACACAAATGCAGATACAGTCCACAACAGTGTTCGGAAAAGGGGTAAAAAGGGTGGTCAGCTAGTCGATGTGTAGAATGTGGTGCAGGACTTGCAGACACGTAGTCTCTCGGCAACCCAAGAGAGGAAGCGTGTGCCTGCAATATTTCAGAAAATTCATTTTTCCAAACATATAAACTTCCTTTCCTTGATTTTGTTAAGAGGAAATATTTAAAATTTAGTTTATTTTTTCAGCTTTTTACACTATTTTTCTCCATTTTTGGGCGGAATTCCTCCCTTTCCTCTTGCCCTCAATTGACTTTTTTTGAAATTGAAACCAACAAGATATTAAGCTGATACACATTTTCTACGAACACTGCAATAATTCCTTGATTTTGTCAAGAGGAAATATGTAAAACTTAGGTTATCTTTTTGGGTTTCTACACTATTTTTCTCAATTTTTGGACTGAATTTCTCCCTTTCCTCTTGCCCTCAACCGACTTTTTTGAAATTTAAACCGGCAAGATATTAAGCGGAGACACATTTTTTACGAACACTGCAATATCTCCTTGATTTTTTCAAGAGGAAATATGTAAGTTAGGTTATCTTTTCGGGTTTTTACACTATTTTTCTTGAGGAATTTCTCCCTTTCCTCTTGCCCTCAACCGGCATTTTTGAAATTGAAGTCGGCAGATATTAAGCTGCGACACATTTTTGACAAACATTGTAATCAGAATTAGACGGCGCTAAATAGTCTCTGTGTGTGTGTGTGTGTGCGTGTGGCAATGGGAGGCCTGAATGCGACTCGCGAGGTGGAGCGCTCTTGCAACATTTGATTCACTATCCGTCCCTTCGTACAATCTAGTCTCTCTCAAACTCTCGAGTCTCGCTCTTCGTGCTTCGTGCAGTCTCTCTCTCAAACTCTCTCTCTTCGTGTAGTCTCTGTCCGCTGTCGGACGTCAGGGCACACCAACCGGAATGAACTCCTGTTTGACACGTGTGTGGGGGGAGGGCCGGAATCCCTTCCCCCATTATCCTTAGTAAGTATAGAAGTAGAGAGAGAGAGAGAGAGAGATGGCAACAACTTGGAGGCGTCTGAACTGACTCCCCCCGTCTGACTATGGCCGGATGCAAGAGAGCATGACAATAATGATCAGTGCTCGAAAAAAACGTTTTTCCAAAAACTTGGCAAACCTACATATGTGAAACAACATAGGGTAAGGGAGCCAATTTAGAGACAAAATTTTTTGACCCCCAGGTTAGATACATATCCACCCTCAATTTAGAGGCAAGAAATTTGGCATATTCCAAGAATCTTGCTTATGTGTCTTGTTGTGATTTGCTGAAAAGTGTACCATTACTGGGTCTTGAGTGTCTCTAATGCTTCAAAATGCCTCAAAAGCTGAATTGTTTCAAACGGAGCATTCAAAAAAAATCTAAAAAATATTCATTTTGGTATCATTTGATTCACCTTTTCATGAGGAATCTCGTGCAATACGTAAATATTGAAAATGATGAGATTTACAAAATCCCCCCCAAAAACATCCCGTTTCCACAAAACGTCTCTAAACTGGCTCCCTTACCTTAGGTAAATCGACATAATTTGAAAGTTTTTACACCAAATTACACTAATTTTTTCAAAAGTCTGTAGGTTTTCGCACCTTCAAACATAAAATTTATAGGTAAATTTCAAAATTTGTAGGTGGGATTACACTAAACCTAGTTTTTTTTCGAGCACTTTAATTTGTCATTGATGATGACATCCTGAGGCGAGGCGAGAGCCGAGCTCGTGCACAAATATAGTGAGTCTAAGGCTGCGGCCACGTGGGATGCTTGGGGGTGGCAGTGGGGCACTGTGAGAGCGCAGAACAGCATCAAGTGAATGGCAGTGATCATCGGCAAAATGGGGGCAGTAGACGGTTTGACGGAAATGAGCAGACAGCTCGGGTGCCTGATGCACACCACCGACGGTCACAAAGCCGGGACAAACCTTCATATCATCATCACTATCAGAAAAACCAGAGAAGGGAAGGCAAGGACAATGTCAGTGATCAGAATAGAGAGCCTGCGTCCACCATAGCCAGGGATCATGAAGGTGGGAAGACACAGGAATACACCCCTTACATGGCATCAAGAGCAAGGGAGCTTAAAGAAGAAGGCCATTGGAGATTTCAGAGAAAAGATTATTTGGGCGCTATGGATCAATATGAGCTTGCCCTCAGGCTTACCCCTCCAAACCACTCAGATCGTGCTTCTTCCATAGCAATCGTGTCGCTTGCCTCATGCAGATGAAGCCTGTTCAGCATGATGTTGCTATTCGAGAATGCAACCTTGCCCTCGAAGTCCACCCTGGCTTTTCGTGGGCTCTGCTTTGATGCGCTCGTGCTTATGAAGCTGTTGGAAATCTTGAGCTTGCTCTTCAAGACGTGCAGCTCCTTTTGCAAGGGGATGTGAGTCACCCAGATGCCCTGAACATGGCCAAGCGCATCCGCTTGTCCATGGGATGTCAAGGCGATGAAGCCCAGCAAGATCTTCAAGGTAGGCCTCCAACACGTATAAGCTTTGGTCCGAAGAGCGCCGTCGGCAGGATGTACGCATAGGACGGGTTGGAAACTCCTCGGTGCACCCTCTCCTCTTGAGTCCCGACTCCTGACGCTCGAGTATCAACCACCACTTGCAGCATGGCACTGCGTGCAGGTCCCATCGCCGTGCAAGTTGAGCAGGCCATGAAGAGCCGTCAAGGTCGCGTCCATTAAAATCGGCGGAGAAAGTAGCGCAATCAAAGCAAATCTCTCTCTCTCGCTCCCTCTCTGTAGGGCCTGTGCCACCGGGCTTCAAAATTCACTCGCCGGATCATCGTGCACTTGCCATGTGGCGCGAGGGGGGAAGCGAAATTCCCTCCCCCTTTATCTGTTAGTATAGATTTTCAAAAAACCTTGCAAAGTCCCGACAAAAAACTTGTAATGTTCAATAGCCCCATTTTTCCTGCTTGTTTAGAAAAACGTTCTTTGGGAATATTGATTTAAATCCGAAAGTCCAATCAAGCACACTTCTTCTCCAAAACTTGAATCCCCTTGACATCCCTAATTCACGAAACACTCTTTCATGTGATCCCACCACATTATCCTCATAGCATCACCCCATGGTGCTTTGTGTCTCGAGAGAGGGGGGGGGGGGGGGGGGGGGGGAGGAGGAGGAGGAGGGGGCAAGAGCAGGGAAACTCCTTGCCCTTCACTAGCCATGGACGGTTGTTAGAGCCCCAAGAACCTTAAGTCTACTTGATAGTTAAAAACCTGTCAAGACCCCCCTCCCCTTTTGGATGATAGTACTCACACATCATTGTTCTTTGAGAGGCCGACACCAATCATAGTGTGTGTGTGTGTGTGTGTGTGTGTGAGAGAGAGAGAGAGAGAAGAGAGAGAGAGCACAAGGGTCATTCAAACTCGAAAGTTTAGCTAAGTGCACTTTTTCTCCAACCCTTGAATCCCCTTGAGATCCCTAATTTGTGCATCATAATTTCACTAGTGATCCCACCACAATATCCTCATAGTAAAACCATATGGTGCTTTGTGTCAGGCGCGCAGGGGGGGGCGGGGGGGGGGGGGGGGTTGTTCAACTTCTTTCCCTCACTAGTGCAATGTGCCCAGGATTTTCAATAAAAACTATTTCAGCTACTTTGCAAAATTATTTGAAGTTCACATTTTTGTTAAGTCATAGAGCGTTTCAATGAAACGATAACTCTTGGACTATTAATTATGGCCTTTACTTACGTGAGAACAAATAGGTTGCTATGGGAAATTCAAGCCTTAAGACTATAATTGAAGATGAGAGTTGACCCTACTCAAGGAGGAGAAACTTTAGGCTAAATTTTAGGAAAGAAGGAGTAGTTTTAGAAAAGAAAGAGTGCTTTTAGAAAAGAAGGAGTATTTTTAGGAGAGCAAAGAAATTGTAGGTAGATGTTGGAGGCTCGCCATAGCATAGGCAATCTCCCACAAATCTATTAATCCGGAGAGAGAGAGCATGACTCGGCTAGGGCTTGCAGGCATCACACAAAGAATGTGTGAGAGCGTCATCGGATGCAAAGATTGAGAGGATTCAAGAGCGTGCATCCTCCAATGCAAATAGAAATCATCCCAAATCAACTAATGCTAATTACACATCAAGCATCAATTTCAAGCAATCATCTACACACATCAAGCAACGAAGTGAAACACACTAATCTTGGAATCTCTTAAGCACAACTCTAATTACATTCATTGACAATTAAGCACACAAGATCGCATTCCAGTCGGCCACCCCAATCATGCCCATCATGGTGTCCAAATCAAGTCACACATAATCAAATTAAGCTCAAGGCTTCTTAAACCTACACACACACAAGCACACCATTAGAGGAGAACTCTAATCCCTCAATCACGAGTACACCCTCTCCGCTTAATCGAGAGAGTTGGATAAGGACTCCACTAATCAGAGAAGCTTAGCATAAGTAAGAGTTAGATTAGAGAAGATCAACACTTCAAAACAATAAAGAAAAGTAGAGAAACATGATTGACAACATAATGAAGACTAGATTAATTAAGAGAGGATTACACTAATTACATGTGATTAGCACTAGCCTTCTAAGCATGGGCATTAAGCTCAAAGGCTAAGCCATCAAGACCTCCTCTAGAGAGAGAGTTCTCAAAAGAACCACTCAAGAATCACCTCTCATTAAGCATAGGGCTCTTTTATAGTTTTGGGCCTCAAACCCTTCAACTATGGGATAAAGTGAGCTCTCTAGCTTAAACTCATACAACTTTGGAACTCCTAAATGAGCCCAAGCCCTATACAATGAAAAGTAAATATTGTTCACTATGGCATATCCACAACTTGGTGCATAAATGGTGTAGCCTGTGTTAGTCGCTGCTAACATTCCCCACTTCTTAATTTGGCGCACGTCCTCGTGTGCCGGTGAAGAAAAACACGGTGACATGGTAGAAAGCAAGTCCATGGAAGAAATGTTGAGCTGCAAAACATATGAACAAGTAATGAGCATCAAAGGCCACCAAGATTGAACAAAACATGAAGCATAAATGAACAATCATGCAAAGTGATTTTTTGCTTCTAAAAGATGGGTCAATCATAGTAAAAAACTAGACAAGATAAAGCAAAAAAATACTCAAACTATTGTGAAGATTAAACCATTTGAAATTTCAGTTTTATGCATGAAACACAAGCAATCAATTATGACCCTAGGCTAAGGAAAGTTCATAAATCTACTAGCCTAAAAACTATGTGAACAATCTTAATAAATCATTCAAGTCGATCATGTCTAAGGGCTATAAAAAAAACTCATAATCTATTAGTACATTGTCAAAGTTTTTTGAAGCTCATGGAAGTTTTGATTTAGTCATTCATTGAAAAATTAAAGCACAATCACAAGGCTACCACCCCAAGGCAAGTGTAGGTGCGACTCTCAGCTCCTTGAACCCTTTTGTGCTAGCTACACGCTCCTTTTATAGAAATTTTGAGGGCTAGGGTTACTCCTCTAACCATGGTTGAGTTAGATTTTCAGCACTTATCTAATTTCTTTTGCTTGGAATTATCAAGAAGTTGGTGTGGATAGATGAAGAAGAGAGAGAGGAGAGAAGTGAAGGTGATAGGACTTTTCATATTATATTAGTGTTAGTAAATTAGTAGAGTTAGTATTTTTATTGATTTACAAATGGAATTGGATATTTACAATGGGGGTATCCATGTAGGATACAAATAAGGAAGAAAAAACTCTTAAGGTAAGAAAATATGGATTTCTTACAATGTTGATGCTCCAAGTGTCTTGAGTAGGGTCAATTTTGACGCTTGTTGACGGTCCGCTAGCTTTAACGATACGTTTTTTCTCCACTCTTGGCCTTCCTTGGGAGCCAAGGTAAGTGAACATGAGTAATCAATCACCATGATGCTGTCTTTCAAGAGAAGAGGCTGAATTTTGTGGTTTTTTTATAGATATGGGTAATATGGATGAGGAAAAATGAGACTAGGTGGTCAATTTTGGAATGGAAGTGTGTGTAGGAGACATGAGTTCACCATGGTCTCTCTTGTTCTTCAAGGTTGAGAAGAAGGTGAGTAGGGTGCAGAGAGAGGTGGGGATGATGAGTGGAGAAGTGTGTGTGAAAGAGGAAAATGATAAAGTGGAAGAGGGAGTGAGGCTGCATAGCATGGGCAAACTGGGGTCCACCAATAAAATCATAGCTCACAGCTCGTAGCACAAAAAAATATGAAAAAAATTGAGGTAAAATTTCAGCCCAGGAGCTACAACTTTTGTTTGTATCACCTTTTCAAATTCGGGGAGCATGTGATATTTAAAAATTCAGCAAAACCGACTGTTTTCTCCCCTGCACAAAGTCCTTGTGAGGTCCTTCTTTGGATGATTCTTTTGAATACCTCCAAGAGTGAGCCCCCCATAGTGCATGCATGCATGCCACATACCCTTGACCTTATTTGGTAGGTCTATAATTGAAGATATTGTTGAGATCATGATATAAGTGAATAGTACAACTAAGAAAATCAAATATTGAGGGGTCTAAAAAAAATATGTACATGTCAAATATAAATAATATAGGTGGAAAAAATATAAAGGGGTCAAAATAAATCTCTCTCATTATAAGTCTACCATAAAAAGATGAATATTTTTTGTGGTATAATTTATGAGAGTAATAGAGAATAGATGTAGGAAGGAAAAAATCACAATAATGAAAAAATATACACATAAATAGAACTAGTCTTTTTTTCTTTTTGTTGGGATGGAGTTACACCAAAAATAAGAGAAGCTTGCATGAAATTATTTTTATATGGAATAAAGAGTATGCAAAATGGTAAGAAAAATATGGTAATGGTGAGTCAATGTACATAGCATAAATTACACACCATAGGTAGAAATATTTAAATAAATACCAAAATAATTATGGAAAATCCTTTATTTAGGCCCTATATACAATGAAATATTTACACACAAATGGGCCATAATATACTTATAATTTTTTATTTTTTTATTTTTTTTGGCTCAACTAGCCCAGTGACTAGCTAATTGAGGGTTTTTAAGAAAATATGGAGAAAGTCCCTAACTCACACATGCCTATGTACAGTGAAATGGTAGGGATAACCAAAATGTTTGAGTGATTTGATAGGGTGAGGTAACTCGCTATGGAAATTACAGAGAGCCGAAAAACGGCTGTCATTAGCCCTCCCCCAGGATGATGGTATATTCATGTACCATCATAAAGCATCTTTTCCCAAGAGAGTGCTTCAGAGTCCTTGACAAGCTCTTCATTGTTTAGCCCCTTGGAATTTTGGTTTGAGTTACACTCATGCTTCACGGAACAATACTTACATGAGATAGCTTCCTTTTGACAGATCTTTGGTAGATCCTTTGGTAGAAGGCCACTCAAATAAGGCTTCAAGCGATACCCGTTTACCTTCCTGGAGTGCTCTTTCCCATTCAAGTCCATAAGTTGATAGTAACTTGAATTGAAAGCCTTCTTGACTATGTATGGCCCCTGCCATCTAGTTTCAAACTTGGCATCAAAAAAATTATCGAGTCGATTGTCATACCTTAACACAAGATCTCCTTCATTGATGCCTTTGTCCTTCAGTTTCTTGTCAAGCTTTTCCTTCGTCTGTGTGTCTTTCCTCTTGTAGCACTCGTATGCTGCTTCTCTTTTCCACTCAAGCTGAGCTAAGGTAAGAAGTCGATCCATCCATGCTTCTTGATCATCTTGTGCTGCTTTGCCATGAAGTCGCATTGTTGGAATGTTGAGCTCAATTGGTTGTAAAGCCTCTTGACCATAGACCAAGTGAAATGGTGTAAACTCCGTGGCTTCCCTATATGTGGTTCGATACGCCCACAAGGCACCATCCAAGAAGTCATCCCACAACTTTTTCTTGTTTCTCACCATCTTCCTAATGATGCCTGCAATGACACCATTAGCTTTTTCTACCAAACCATTTGATTGGGGATAGTAGGGTGTACTATGATGATGTAGAATGTGAAGTTCTTCACAGACTTCTATGAGCAAGTCCTTTATAAACCCTGGACCATTATCAAAAACAATCTCCAAAGGTGTGCCAATCTCAAACAAAGTGAGTGTAGACAAATTTGCTCACTGTCCTCTCAATTACCTTGGCCACACTTTGTCCATCCACCCACCTAGTCATATAGTCTACAGCCACTAGAATGTAGAGTTTACCATTTTTTGTCCTAGGGAGAGCACCCATAGCATCAATGCCCCACTTTTCAAAGGGTCCATTTGCAAGCAGGATTTGCCTTGGACCATAAACCAATCGTCCATTCCCATTTACCTGACAATTGTGATAACTTTTACACCAATGTTGGACATCCACATGCAGACTTGGCCAAACATACCCCGCAAGCAAAATCTTCCTCATTGATAACTCTTGGACAAATTGACCACCACATGCCTCTTCATGCAAACCTTTTGGAATGGTTGGAATCTCCTTGATCGTTGGTACTCTTCTGCACACTTAATCCTTCCCTCTTTGATAGAGGGATCCTTCTAGGAAGAGATACGGGCATGCCTTCTTCATGAGTCTCCTCTTCTGAGCCTTCATGAAGTCTTGTGGAAACTCACCCTCCAAAATGTAGCTAATAATGGGAGTCAATGACTCCAATCCGTGGTATCTCGGTTGCTTGACAATTGCTGTCACCATGATGACCTGCACTTCTTTCTCAACACATGTAACTACTTGATGTGCAAGTAAATCGGCATCTTCATTCTGTTTCCTAGGAATATGATATAGCTGCACTTCTTCAAATTGATTAAACAATCTACGAATGGCATGAACTTTTGTCCTTAGGCTTTCATTCTTGCATGCCCAAATGCCTAAAATTTGCTTCACAATGAGAAGTGCATCCCGTTTTACCATGAGACATTGTATACCTTGGCCAATGCATATCTTTAAACCATGAAGTAGTGTGTCGTATTCTGCTTCATTGCTGCTAGTTGAACCTGGTAGATTGACCTTCTCTTCATGACCACCTCCCAACTTGGGTTGAGCAACACTAGCCCTCCCCCTTCTTTTCCTGTGGCTCGTCGAAAAGCTCCATCAAAGAACAAGGTAAAAGCATTAGGAATACTTTTAGGTGGTGGAAATGGTAGGGTCTTTACTTCAGGCACCTTAATCTCCTTCTCATGTACCCTATAAGTAAGTATTCCTGCCAATTGTGCACGGACACTATCTTCTACCTTGAAAGAGTATTGGAACTCTTGCAATTCCATAATCCACTTTGAGATCCTAGTGCTAAGATTCATTTGAGATGACACCCAAGGAAACAAATTTTCTGCAGTGAGAATTACAAAAGGTTTTGGTAGCAAGTAGGATCTAAACTTTCTCACCGCAAACATGAGAGAAACCATCATGAGTTCTTCCTCCGTGTAGCCTCTCTCCAAAGCATTCATGACCCTACTAGAAAAGTAGATGGGTCGCATCCGGGTACTATGGGGATCTTGTTGTAGCAAAAGCTCTCCAATTGTTTCTTTCCCAACACTAGAGCTAACAAAGAATGTGTACTCCCAACAAGGAGGCATGAGTGTTGGTAGCTCTGACAAAATGACTTTAATGTTACAAAAGTACTCTTCAAGCTCATAAGACCATGCAAATTCTACTTGTTGTGTCAACTTTTGCAAAGGATGAAGCAACTCCGAAGCTAAGTGAATAAAGCGTGACATATACTTCACCTTTTGAATGAATGAGATGACCTCTTTGAAATTCTTGGGTGATGGGAGCTCAATAAGAGCCTTTGCCTTTGAAGGATCCACCTCAATGCCTTAATAGGAAACCTTGTGACCAAGCAAGATCACTTCATCCTCACCTATGAGACACTTGTCGGGATTGAGTTGACCTCCCATGTCGTAGAGCTTCTTTAAACCTTCTTCTACCCTTTGTAGATGCAATGATTTTGAGCTATAAATGCAAAAATTATCAATAAAAACCCTAATGGACTTTCCAAAGAATGCTTGAAATACCATGTTCATGAAGCGTTGGAAAGTTGCAGGAGCATTTGTCAGTCCAAATGGCATGACTCTAAAAGCATAACAACCCCAAGGAGTGATGAAGGTTGTTTTCAACTGATCTTCCAATGCGATACCTATTTGAAAGTAACCCGAGTAGCCATCACACACAGTGTACTTTTCATGACCAGCTACCTCATTTAGTATCTCATCCTGAAATGGGAGGGAAAAGTGATCTCTTTTTGTTGCCTCATTGAGTGGACGGTAATCCACACACACCCTCCACTTGCCGTTCTTCTTGGGAGTGACAACAACGGGAGAGACCCACTCTGAATTCTCCACTGGATAAATGAAACCTGCTTCTAGAAGCTTTCTTACCTCCTTGAGTAAAGTCTGCTCCTTGATGACTCCTAGCCTTCGTAGCTTCTGAGCCTTAGGTGTGGCCTCTGGATTCAACTCAATTTTGTGTTGAACAGCATCTACTCCACGCACTTCGGTGTAGTCTTTAGCAAAAAGCCTAGGAAATTTTCTTAACACACCTTTGAGCTCCTCTCTTTGATCTTTTGTAAGTGTTGTAGATAACATACTTTCTAGCATTCTTTCATCTTCCACTTTTTGGTTTTCTTGGGAACCTACCTCTTCCAAACCTGGGCAAGAGGTCTCTTGGTTGTTTGGCTTAAACCTTACCCCCTCGGGGGGTTCACTATATTTAAGACCAGTACATCACGTGCGTTCAAGCTCTTTTTCTAAAATCCCTATTCTGTGAATTTTCTAGAAAATATAATGAACCCTTTTCTTCTACATTCTGTAAATTTTTTTGAGATTTGTAAAAAACATATCGTTATGTAAATTTATTTCTGTAAGTTTTAAGGGATTTAAATACCCTTCTGTTGAACTCACGTGATAGGTTACATATTATGTAAGGTGAACCCCCTGGGCTTACCCCCATGACTTTGATGGAAGACTCCTCTTCAATAATGTTGCCACTACTTTCTCCTTCTGAAGTGCTATCGGTCCCCAGCCTTCCTCCGTCTCACTTTGAGATGATTCTTCATGGAGCTCCTCTTCACGTTGCTCCTTCATGTCAAAGACAACCTTCTTATGATTGTCATTCCTGCAAATTAGCTTTCCACTCTCCCAATCCTGCAAAGCTCGCATTTTCATTAGCCATGGTCTCCCTAGTATAAATGGGTAACCATTTCCTTTGGTAGACATAACATAAAAATCCATCGCCTTCTTAATGCCAAAGGCCTCTACAAAAACATTTTTACAAATGCCTACACACCTAGCTTTGCTATTGTTTTCCATCTTGACTTTAATTTCAGGTGTCTCATGGATGTGCATGCCTAGTTTTTGCATGAGTCCCTCTGTCATGATGTAAATTTGTGCACCCCCATCCACTAGAACTTTCCTAACCAATCTTCCTTTGATGTAACAATCTATCACAGGTGTAATATCCTCATTCATTTCAGCATGTGCAATTTTTACAATAGGCACACTCTCTTTTACCTTTCTCCTAGTGCTAACTGCCTTTGTTAAATCCCTCCTAACTTGTGGGCATAATGCAAGAAACTGATGCCATGAGATATCAGGACCCTTACCTCTCATGTCTTCCAATAGGTTGTATGGAGCCATACCATATCCAAGAGGGAAGTCTTGGAGATTGATATGACGTCGAGTCCTCTTAGCTTCCTTGGTCTCCTTTGCCTTCTTGCCTCGTCCATGGTCACTCTGTGATGTGACACCTTCTTTCTCTTTACCTTTTCCTTGGCCACGCTTAATGCCATTTGCTTCCATGTCAACCTCATTTGAGTTTGTCACCTCTACCACATGCACATTTGGATCTCGCAAAGGTGGAACTCCTTCTACCCCTTGTGGAGGTGGTCTTGGTCCATTTGGTCTTTTTAGAAGCCTTGGTTGTTGACCAGTTCCTTCACCTGCATTCATCACTGGGTAATTCAAGTTAGGTCTCCCTGGTTCCCCACGGGGCCAAGGACAATTATACATCCCATGTCCAGACTCACCGCAATTCCAACATTGCAAGACTCTCCTAGGTCGTGAATCTCGCTCTTCAGACTTCTTTGCTTGTCCCTTTGGACCTACAGCTTGTGCAAGGTGAATTGACAAGCTGCTTAAAGATTCATTTAACTTCTCAATCACTTCCGCCGTTACCTCAGGAAGCTCCCTAGATGTTGATGCTTGTGACTTACCTTTGGGTCTAAGACCTTCTATTGGAACCTCCCCCCTTAAGCACTTGAGTTTCCTATATTTCTCAGCAACCCTAGTTTCAGCTGCATCAAAGGTAGTAGGTGCACCCGCCTCAACTTTTATCTTAAGGTCAGGAAAGAGTCCGGCTATGAACCCCTCCTTCTTTAGGAACTCTGCACCATCACCAGGGTTAGCAACATTTCTCACCCATACAGCCCAAAGACATATAGAAACTCTTGCTTGTACAAGTAGTAGTCATCTAGGTCTTTTTGCTTATGAGAAACAATGTCTTGCCATAGTTTTTGAGTGTTTTGGGGATTAAAGAAGTATCTATTGAAATGATTCACAACTTTCGTGTAATTCCCTTTAACTTCCTCAGGCAACGAGTCAAACCAAGTGCTAGCATCTTTCCTAAGGACCACATCAAACATCTCTACTTGTTCTTGATCAGTTACTATCCTTTTGATACGACAAGACATCTTGAAATTTGCTAAAAATAATTATGCATCCTCTCCAGGATCTCCAAAGAAAAGAGGATATCCAGACATTTGGCGTTGGGCCTCCATTGAATCAGTTTTAAGGTGACAACATGTTTTTGTTTGTTTGTTTTTAAAAAAAAAAGATTTACACAGTAATATTTTCTAAATTGCAATCTATTCTACAACAAAATAAAAATATTCACATCAAATGACCTATGATAATCAATAAGAGGCAGGATGACAGGGTTTGGTGATGCCAGAATTTCTCCTACTCTTTGGGCACCAAAGAGTATGAGAAAATGACCTATGATAATCAATAAGAGGCAGGATGACAGGGTTTGGTGATGCCAGAATTTCTCCTACTCTTTGGGCACCAAATATGAACACCATACGTTGTTGAAAGTGGATCTTCCTACTAATTGCAACGTTTACTCTAATGTGTGGAGTGAAATGAAAGGGGAAAACCTGTATTCCTAGGCCATTATCCATGGTCTATGCATGACCTAATTCTTAAAACAAAACAAAAATATAGACGTCCAAACTAAGGTCGTACCTAATAAGAGGCAAAATAAAAGGATTTACTGATGCGTTTATCTCTGCCAACCTAAGAGGACCTAAAATTCTACGAATTACACGTTGAAATTGCAACTTAGTACTAAAAATTATGTGTACCTTTTGCGTTTCAATGGGAATGAAGGGATCATACAAATTCTCGTGATTCATGCAAGCTACTTGATTATGCTAAAGGTTGAGCCTTCACAAAAAATACACAAGCCGGTCAGTGGGGGCACCAATTTGAGGCGGTCCGGGGCGGGAAACAAGAAGAGTGGCCTCTAAGCACTCTTCTAGGCTCCCGTGCTGCTCAATTGGGTTGGGGTTGGAAAAAAACAACAACACACACAACAACCCGCAACCTAACCCTACGAAAATTTGGGGCACCACCTAGTTTTGGATGCGAACTAGGACGCGTAGAGAGAGAGAGAGAGAGAGAGAGAGAGAGAGAGAGAGAGAGAGAGAGAGAGAGAGAGAGAGAGAGAGAGAGAGAGAGACAGTGCTCGGGTTGCTTTGAAATGTTTGACAGTGATCAAGCAAACACAATTATATATGTAAGAAAAAGAGGGAAGGGGAAGGGGGTGCTTGTTGCACTAATACCTTCTTACAAATCTGTCATGATCAATGAACGTGAGATTAGTATTTGTTCAACATAGCTTGAGTAAATTACACCACAACGCATCACAAATAAAAGCCACCCCAATCACTGTCTCAAGGCCAGGGGAGTCCTCTCCACCCTATCGCCCTCTTACAGTATGTGGGATTTATGGCTAAATTGATGACAACGCCCAAAAACAAGCTATCAAGAACTTTAAAAAAAACACCAAGACACTTACACATCATTGTTGTCCATTACTTCACGTTGGAAGAGAGACAAAGTATCCAAGCTTACTCCAAATCCACCCTCCTTGATTCAACAAATGTTGGGCTTACACTAGTAGAAGAAATGATAGATTTCCTACTCTCAATTGAATGATCACTCTCTCTTACAATGGCATAGAGTTCCCTTGCTAATCACCCCTAATACAACACATGCATATGCATAAGACAATGAGCTTCCACTCAAGAGCTCCTTCTAGAGAGGTTGAGCTTGGCTTCTCAAGCTATAGCATAGTGCTCTTGCTTATGCCCCCCCCCCCTTTTGTGCTAGCTACACCCTCCTTTTATAGAAATTTTGAGGGCTAGGGTTACTCCTCTAACCATGGTTGGGTTAGATTTTCAGCACTTATCTAATTTATTTTTCTTGGAATTATCAAGAAGTTGGTGTGGATAGATGAAGAAGAGAGAGAGAAGAGAAGTGGAGGTGATAGGACTTTTCATACTAGGTTAGTGTTAGTGAATTAGTAGAGTTAGTATTTTTATTGATTTACAAATGGAATTGGATATTTACAATGGGAGTATCCATGTAGGATACAAATAAGGAAGAAAAAACTCTTAAGGTAAGAAAATATGGATTTCTTACAATGTTGATGCTCCAAGTGTCTTGAGTAGGGTCAATTTTGACGCTTGTTGACGGTCCACTAGCTTTGACGGTACGTTTTTTCTCCACTCTTGGCCTTCCTTGGGAGCCAAGGTAAGTGAACATGAGTAATCAATCACCATAATGCTGTCTTTCAAGAGAAGAGGCTGAATTTTGTGGTTTTTTGATAGATATGGGTAATATGGATGAGGAAAAATGAGACTAGGTGGTCAATTTTGGAATGGAAGTGTGTGTAGGAGACATGAGTTCACCATGGTCTCTCTTGTTCTTCAAAGTTGAGAAGAAGGTGAGTAGGGTGCAGAGAGAGGTGGGGATGATGAGTGGAGAAGTGTGTGTGAAAGAGGAAAATGATAAAGTGGAAGAGGGAGTGTGGCTGCATAGCATGGGCAAATTGGGGTCCAGCAATAAAATCATATCTCATAGCTCGTAGCTCAAAAAAATATGAGGTAAAATTTCAGCCCACGAACTACAATTTTTGTTTGTATCACCTTTTCAAATTCGGGGAGCATGTGATCTTTAAAAATTCAGCAAAATCGACTATTTTTTCCACTGCACAAAGTCCTTGTGATGTCCTTCTTTGGATGATTCTTTTGAATACCTCCAAGAGTGAGCCCCCCATAGTGCATGCATGCATGCCACATACCCTTGACCTTATTTGGTAGGTCTATAATTGAAGATATTGTTGAGATCATGATATAAGTGAATAGTACAACTAAGAAAATCAAATATTGAGGGGTCTAAAAAAAATATGTACATGTCAAATATAAATAATATAGGTGGAAACAATATAAAGGGGTCAAAATAAATCTCTCTCATTATAAGTCTACCATAAAAAGATGAATATTTTTTGTGGTATAATTTATGAGAGTAATAGAGAATAGATGTAGGAAGGAAAAAAACACAATAGGGAAAAAATATACACATAAATAGAACTAGTTTTTTTGGACTTTTGTTGGGATGGAGTTACACCAAAAATAAGAGAAGCTTACATGAAATTATTTTTATATGGAATAAAGAGTATGCAAAATGGTAAGAAAAATATGGTAATGGTGAGTCAATGTACATAGCATAAATTACACACCATAGGTAGAAATATTTAAATAAATACCAAAATAATTATGAAAAATCATTTTATTTAGGCCCTATATACAATCAAATATTTACACACAAATGGGTGAGAATATACTTATAATTTTTTATTTTTTATTTTTTTTATTTTTTTGGCTCAACTAGCCCAGTGACTAGCTAATTGAGGGTTTTTAAGAAAATATGGAGAAAGTCCCTAACTCACACACGCCTATGTACAGTGAAATGGTAGGGATAACCAAAATGTTTGAGTGATTTGACAGGGTGAGGTAACTCGCGATGGAAATTACATAGAGCTGAAAAACGGCTGTCAGCAGCTAATGAAGAAGATGTTAGAGCCGCCCACCAAATTTTAGATCGAATAAGAACAATATGCTTCGAACAAGAAAGGAGAACTTGATGAAATAACATGACAACCTTGAGAGAGCACTACAAAGATATATTCAGAGAGCAGAAAGTGATGAGAGATAGTAGGACACACAAAGGAAAGCACTATAGGAAGTTGAGGCTGAAAGAGACACCCTTATACTGCAAAGAGATGAAGTGTTAAAGGAAATTGCAAAGATAAAAGAGTAAAAGTACAAGACTGAGCATGAGTTGGAATCAGCTAGAGACAAGATTATGGAGCTAAAAGACAAATTAGAGCTCCAAGGGCTTACCACAGAAAGGCTAAGGGGAACCTCAAGGGCTGCTAGAGAAAGCATATGAGCAGATAACCACGCTATACAAGCCTTAGAAGCCTAGGTTGCAGCCCTGCAAAGGGAATTAGAGTTAGAGCAGAGACAAAGAATCCACATTGCAGAAGGGTCTTGGTGATAGATCCCCCACTTGGTGATAGATCTTTGATCACAAAGGGTCTCATCCCTCGCTTTTAATGTTTTTTGGCATGTTGTTTTAATATGTAAATGAAGACATAATCTCCTATTTTAGATTCTTTCTAGCGCACATGTTTAACAAAAAAATGATTTTGCCTTCATCTTTTAGCATAGATAGAAGCTACAACTTTCAAGTGAAGCTCATCTAGCTTTTCAAGGTCATTTATTCTCAAAGAAATTCATTGCTTGTCCATTCTAGTTGTTAAGCTACTCTTAGCATTGGGATTAAAAACTTCAAGGGCAAGATAGTGTTAAGACTAAACATCGTATTATACGGTGTTGTTCCAATAGATATCTTATTGGCTATCCTATAAGCCCACAATGTAGAGTGCAACTGTTGATCCCAATCCGTCCTTGATTCAAATACTATTTTTGTCAATACCATGCATAGGATCTTGAGCTTCAGCCTGTCCATTAGCCTGTATAGGGAAGTGCCATGCCTTGAGGACATGATCAGTCCACAAAGGGGAGTAATCCCAAAGCTTTCTGGAAAGCTTCAAAATTCTCACAAGACAATGCCTTTGTGAAAAGATCTGCAAGGTTTCCCTATGTTGGCACATAAGCCAAGTTGATCTCTCCTAATGAGAGCATCTGCCTGACATAGTGGTAATGCACCTCAACGTGCTTTGTGCGCGCATGAAAAACTGGGTTCTTCGCAATTGCTAGTGTGCTCTGACTATCAATGTAGATAGTGTTGGTACTCTTCTGTCCAATACCCAGATCATCCATAAGGCATTTGATCCATACACACTCTGTCAGGACACGGGTTCTATATCCTAAGAACTAGGCTAGGCAAGGAATACGGCCAAGGGCCAGGCTAGGCAGTGTGGATAGGGGATCCATCTAGGGCAAGGGGCTAGGAGCCCACCTATAAAGGGAAGTTGGGAGGAGGATCCAGTAGAGCCTAGTTGCCTAGTTTCTTACACTGGTATTAGAGCTTGGGACTCTCCTCCACTCTCTCTCTAGGCGTGGTCATCTTTGGCCCCTAAAAACATGCCCCTTTTGTGAGAACCGCTGCTTTTTAAGGTCCTTTTCCAAATTTAGCCGGATTTCTTGCCTAATCGGGCAGTTATTCCCGTTTTGGAAACTACGGTGTGGTGCATGAAAACGGGGGGAGATGGGCTTGAACGGAGCGCCCTGTGGAGGAGGGGAAAGACCTACAAGCTCGCGGCCATAGCCGGCCTGTGCAAGCCACCAAGTCATCATCACCCTCGTCGTTGAAGACTGCTCACTGCCTGCACCTAAAAGGCTTGAGGATTCACATTTACAAAGGCCTTTGGCCATTCAATTGACTCTTGGCCATTCTCAGCGGCCCTTCCCACGAGTAGTCGAGCAAGCTACACCCGCCGAGGAAAGCTCCTCGATCGTCACGGCTTCAAATTGTACTCGAATCGGCTTCAAATTGTACTCGAATATTGCACAAAATTCCAGAACCTGCGTGTTCGGGTGAAAGATAAACAACCACAATTTGTTGTTCGGCAAGACTAATTCAGTAATCGAGTGTCCAAGAGCTTCTTCGATAGGACGTCAATCTTCGTCGACAACAACTTGTAAGTTTTCAATCAAGTATCCAACATCACAGATTGCTTAAAGCTTTGCCGAACAACCTAATTAGCATGGCTAATTATCGGCTACGGTGTAAGCTCCAACTACGGGAGTATTTTTTGGAAAACAAGGCCAATTTAGCACGATGATTCACTGCTACGACACGAAGTAGCTATACTTTACAAGTACTACCGACATCAAGTACTATTTTCTCTTTGTTCGGACAACACAAATTCGCCATGAGTGCGGAAATTGATGATCAACACATGTTCGACTTCGAATATATCGAATGGTCTCCACCTGTGGATGTCATGGGGCCGGAAACTCTCACGGAGAGTACCCTCGTGGCAACAGGGATGGATGGTGCAAACCCAGGTGATCCATCTCTACCTCCTTGTTTGTCAACCCCTCCTCCACAGAGCGTGTTGGACATTCTAGAGGATGATAGTCAATTGCCAGATACAAGGGAGTTTGTCACTCGACAGGATTGGAAAATTTTTTATGCCCGATTTTGCAAGCTCACTGTCAGGGTTCAAATCTTGGTTACACAAGTAGAAAATCTTACACAATTAATTTACAGAATGCTACCAGAATCAGCTCTCCACTTGCCAGCAACCCAGGCGGTTGCCAATTTACCAGCTATGACCAAAGAGGTCCAACATGTCCACAATACTTCGGTTGTCGGAACACATCGGGGCACGACCAACGTGGTCAAGAAGCGCCTATCACCATCCGAATTTCAACGTGCAAAAAGTCAAAAATTATGCTTTATTTGCTTAGGAACACATCAAAAAAAGCAATGCCCACATGTCGGAAAACTTCAGCATGATGCATGAGTTTGTGCTTTGACATAAACTCCAGTTTTGGTGCATGGCACCGTAGTTATATGGCTTTTTCAATATCTTATGTGTAGCGATTTTCTCATACTTCAATATGGAATTTTCAGCGTATTGTACGTTTTTTTTATTTGGGTACTGTTAAACCCCAATTGTTTTCTGCCACAGTCATTTTTGGCACGACCAATCACATCATCTTGGCTTATATGATCTGTCGAAAACATTCTGAGATGCAGGCAAGATCACTGAATTAGGGTGTATATGATACACGTGTCCTAACAACTCACCCTTTGCATTTACGTCGGACAGTACCCAAGTTTGGGGCACCTACATTATTCAGGATATCATCTCATCGAATCCTTACCAGTCTAACCGGTGCAAGGCACTTAGGATGTTGACTTCAACGGTTATCACGGTAGCCACGGGCTCTCGTTTTTGTATGCAAGGCATGCTACCCAAATGGTATACAGTATGCTCTTACAAATCACTCTGTCAAGGACACTATTAGTTATGCATTATTTCCCATAATTTTTGGTTGCTATCCAGGCACACAAATGGTTAAGGATAAGATACGTTCTGGATTGTTTTTGGGGTTGTTGTCAACATACAACAACACTTATTTCACAGGCAACGTGCCCATGCTAAATCATTTTCATACAATCACGACCCCTACAAGGAAGGTAGATAAAGATGTGATACCTCTCTCAATGAACGAGTCATACCGAACACTTGTGGAATGCTTATACGATAAGCTGCAAGTCAGGCATAAGATGCGTAAGAGCACACAGCTTGGGTGCACACTCTAAAACTTAAGGCAAGTTTCTCAGCCCAGCATGCTCTTCTTCTCTCTCTCTCTGTCTCCCTCTCTCTTTACGGGAAACATGAAAATCTTCTAAGAAGCTTTTGATACATGTTTTGCTCGTGAGTCAGCCTGAGCCAAGGTGCTCTAACTCTCAGCTAACACATGGCTAAGATGCTACTCAAATTAGTCTTCATCGGTTCGTTGATTGAACACTATTTTGCATAAGGGCTAAGATCCGATGTTAGGATAAGGGTAAGACCCAACTATTGGCATTCTTTGGGTGATTGTTTTCAAAATATACCCACGGAAGTACACATCGACATTAATGGACAAGCAAGAGTCTTGTCATTACAGATGTTTAGGGTGTCATTTTTGCACTACATGTTTTCAGTGCGACACTCAAGTTGAGTTTTTGATAATGTTAAACTCACACCAGTACTCTCTACCACGGAGTATAGACACAACAATCATTTGTGATAGCATGGCTGTCCATAAGAGATTGGTAGTTCACTTGTGTGGGTCTCCTGATCTCTCTATAGCACTACGGAGTGTCTATGGACATACTGTTTTGGGGTTAGACCCGACAGGTGATTGCTACATCACCCCATAGGCATTAAGGATCATAGTTTGATCTGCATTGAGGATCATAGGCATTAAGGATCATAGGCATTAAGGATCATATGCATTAAGGATCATAGTTTAATCTTCATTGAGGATCACAATTGATCTCTCCTAGTTATACTTTCAAGGAAATAATTCCGCAATCTACCACGCAGTAGCAGACGAACACACTTTTCAAGTTGATTCCACTCAATTTGTATACGGTTAACTATGTTGGTTACCGTTATCTGCTAGTTGAGCAGTTTCTACAAAGAGTCTTATCAAGGGGTTTGACTACATAGATTCTAATCCAAGAGCTTGGATTGCAAAGGAAACAACCAGGCTTCCCAGTGCAATGTTGTTTGTTTTTTCAGGTAGGGGACGTGCTCCTCCCCATTTGACTACGGGTAAGTGAACATTACGTTCGAATCTCCAGGTATGCATCTATTGATTTGGTGTTATTCCATTTTTAGTATGCTTTGCTTGGTTTTTCAAGACGTATACGTACGCTTGAATGTTATAGAATCATGCCAAGGGCATGTAGGCACAAAGTATTCTGGGCCAAGTAGTCAATCTATCTTTCTGCCTTATGCTGTTACGAACCTACTTGTAGGGTTCAATTTGGCACATGTTGTCACATGGGATACAACATGGCCTAGGAACTCAAGGAGTTCGGTTTAGCCAGTGTGGAGCAATGAATGAGGGTCCCTCTCACTCTTGTCGTAAGTGTTTAGAGCTACCTCCACACACGAGTACATCTTGTACTTGTAGGATGTTCTTTTTCAGACATCCTTAGTTGAGACATATTCCACATGTGGTGAATATGAGTCTCTGGGATTGACACTGGCGCCCCTATTTCAAATATGTGTCATGACAAAGTCCCTAAGTGCTGGTCACATCTGTTTTCTAGACCATTTTTAGCACGACGTATCAGGAGCAATTTCGTGGCCAGAAATTGTCGGATACTTAGAATGACTTGTTAAGGTACAAGTATTGTTAAACAACATTACAGATGGTTGTTTACACATATAGAAAATGAAAAAGTTTCATTGTTTGTACCTAGACGTGATCACTGATTCACCTTCTATTATGGTTCAGACATTTCAGCAAGGCTTGCAAAAGATTGCAACTGAAAGTATTTACTTTCTTTTTAGAACTATTTACAATCCTCTTTAATGTGTGCTAGGTGCATCACATTTGCCACAAGTTGAAGGCAAGGATCACCATGGATATACAGGTTTGGATCTGTTTTTGCTAAATGCATGCACACTAGGTGTTATGGGCCCTAGTGTTTAGAAAAGGCTGATTTGGAACGACATGCATATTCCACAGGTTGTTGCTTATGAAGCATTTTGCACTCTATGTGCACTATCTCTATGAGATTACTTTTAAATCCACTACTCACCAATAGAGGTCATGGCTCGGTTTAGGCGTTTCTAGATTTTCTTCAAGTTAACCACGATGGTTATTTCGGACATTGTTGATTCTTCACCAATGTTAAATACTACTGTGATTTCCCGTTTACCAGTCATCTGGGATGAATGTCTGTAAACTGTGAGGACAACACACCTCAGTACTGTCAGTTATCCAAGGGGATAGGCAGATTACAAAGATTACAAAGAGTAATCTTGTGCTAAAGGATCTGCTAAGAGCATACGTTAACACAACGCATTTCTAAATAGATGTTTTTCTCCCTATTCTAGAATTTGCTTAAGTACGATTTTCGACTTTAAACACCTCATGGGGTGGGGTTGGAGATTGTGTCAATACTTTCATACGTCAAGGACTTACCAGGTGTGCTCACAGAGTACGTTGGCACGTAACCTTCATTAGGGACGAACATGTAACGGACTTTTCAAGATACTCAGGCGAGTAGGAAATCTGGCTCACAATTGCATGGAAAGTTACGCCAAGGTTTCCTTGCATTATTCCAGTACCTTCAGAAGATCTGAAAATTGGTTATGCCTTTGGACAACTCTTAGTTGTGCTTACTCCTTTCTCAGTACTCAAGTGAGTTATAAATGGAGTTACCATTTAAACCTAAGTAAATCTTAGTTGTGGTTACTCCTTTACAGCACTCAAGCGAGTTATAAATGGAGTTACCATTCAGACGGACATCAATGTTGAAAATCAAGATATTCATCTTGGTTTCATTGAACCTCCTCACTGCACCAATTATCAGTCATACAGACAACTGGCTCACTTATGGGACGTCAATAAAGAGAACACCAGTATTCTTAAGAAGATGTTACTACTTGTGTTTTCGAGGAAGAAAACTCTTCCTTAAGGGGGAAGTAATGTCAGGACACGGGTCCTGTACCCTAAGAACTAGGCTAGGCAAGGACTACGGCAAGGGCCGGGCTAGGAAGTGTGGACAGGGGATCGGTCTAGGGCAAGGGGCTAGGAGACCACCTATAAAGGGAGGTTGGGAGGAGGATCCAGTAGAGCCTAGTTGCCTGGTTTCTTACACTGGTCACTCAACCATAGGTGTAAAGACTACCATGTCCTCATCCTCACAACTGGAAGTGGCCATAGTAGGTTGCTTCTTGCTCAACCATGATATGCATGAACTTCCAAGCATGAAACAAAAACCACTTGTGGGAACTCACACTACAAGAGGTTCTGTGCTCTTGTGACGCTGTTAGCAACGGAAATACATTGGGTTTTTATAACCCCTGGTGTCGCTAAGACCGTCGCTAACAGTGTCGATACGGGAATGTCGCTATAACTGTCGCTATAACGGTCGCTATAACCGTCGCTATATAGCGACACCTATAAAGACGATCATAGCGACATTTACAGGCCATCTGTAGCGACGTTTACAGGCCATCTATAGCGTCATTTATAGCGACGCTGCAGAGCCTTATATAGCGACGGTCATAGCGACGCCCGAGAGAATTTTTTTTGGTGGCAGGGCATTGAATGCCTTGCCACCCATCAACCATATTGAATGTTTCATCAATTGATTCACCTTTGAAAAAAAGTGCAAGGGTAGATATAGACCCAAAATAGTCACCCACAAGACAATATAACCATTAACTCCATCATCCATAGTATTGTTTGCAGAATAAAGATACAAAATTGACAAGCGTAAATTGATGAAAGTAAATTAATGAAAATTGTACACATCATAGGCAAAATCACTTGATTGTTAAATTTTGCAAATGTAATAGTTACAACACCATTGTCATTATTGAAAAAAATATACATGGTTTGCAAAAAGCCGTATAAAAGTCGTCTCATGATACATATGTGACAAAAAGAAACTAATTCTATCTAGCTATGGCTAGACTGACGTTGTCTAATTAGACGTCTCATCGTGTCCAAGCGGCATATTTGTCGGATTCTGAAAAAAAAACAATAAGATAGCTTTCTGTACGTATAAACATATAGTGATGTTTATAAAAAAATACAACAAATAGAAAAGAGTAAACCCTAATACTAAACATGCCGCCGCAAAAACTCAAAATGTCCATCAGGGCGTTTAAGCCCTTCATACTTGTGTACTCACGCTCGTACGATGTGGGGTCACGTCCTGTCATTGACCACTCTCAAAACATACAAAGAATCCATTATGTTAGAATTTAAAAAACCCTAAACCCTAAACTATCAAATATAAAGAGAAATGCAAAAGCACTTACAAAATCGGCCTCAAATGATGCCCACCCGCCGCTCCCCAAGTGGTGCGAGCTCCCTGCCTCTACTCGCGCTCTGGCTGCCTCCTTTTGTTGCTTCCACTTGTCAGGATTCTTGCGCGCTGCTTTCTTCGCATTCCTCCAATCTTCTTTGGCCAGCCAATCTGGTTTGTTCCACCCATGCTTGATTGCTTTTTGTACTTCGGAACGCTTGTGCTTGCAGTATTTGTGCATTCGAACCTTCATTAGGTCTTCATTGAAGCGGTCATCCCGTGTTGGAATGGAAAACTCGTCATGAAGCATGATGATGACTCTGTCTTTTAAATCAATCGCTACTTCACTCCAGGTGTTTAGTATGTAGTGTCTACACACCTGAGAGCAAAGACCGCGCATGAGCGAAATCACCTTCTTGCCTTCATCATCCAAGATGATGCCGCCGCTGAAGTCGACGGAGTAAGGCAAGCCCTCTCACCGGTGAAGCGTGAACCTGAGTGTCCTGGCAGGGGTCTCTAGTGGTGTGTCGATGGGGGTATGGACGTCAGGTGTCTCCACTAGAGTCTGGGCCCCGAAGCGAGGAGTGTCCACTGGAGTGACTCCTAGAGGAGTAGCTAGTGGTTTCTAGCCGCTAGGAACGGCCGTCAACCGTGCAAAACCTGGTGTCGATGGCGATGTCGTGGTTGGTGTCGAGGCCGGCAAAGAAGGGGAGGGTAAAGAGCCTCGTCGAACATGAGGCGGTGTCAAAGCATCGACGGCGGCATCCCTACAACAACGCCACCGCCACCACTAGAGCGCCGGTGCTTAGACGAGTGTGAAGATCATCTCGTCAACACCGAGGCTTTGGAGCACATTGAATGCTCCGAAACAGAGCGAGACACGACCAGAGTAGGAATCCGCGATGGTGCGCCAGAGCGATGACGCTCTACGTACCACTATCTTTGCTCGGGTGACAAAGAAGAAATAAAGTGCTCATCATCCATACCTGTATTAAACACACGAACATTTAAACTTAATATTGAATGAATGGAGAAGAAAACATGGACAAGTAGATAGATAGATAGATAGAGAGAGAGAGAGAGAGAGAGAGAGAGAGAGAGAGAGAGAGAGAGAGGGAGGGATTCCTGTGTAGAGAGATTTCATTGAATTTCTGTGAATTTGTAAAAGCACTGCACTCCAGGTGCGATAGAGACTGAAGCTCATAGCATTGCACTCCGGGTCCTTCTCTCTTATAGATGTTGCTTGCCCCACCACTAAATCTAGTTGATCAGGTGAAAGAGACGCTAAGAACAGTAGTAGTGCTTCTTAGCGTCTCTTTCACCCGATCAATTAGATCTAGCGGTGGGACGAGCTGCATCTATGAACAGAGACAGATCACTTTCTTTCGCAATTGCAGCTTCTGTCTCCATCCCACTTGGAGCGCAGTGCTCGTCGTCTCTGATTGTGAGAACATACCTAGAGCATACGTACCTGGAGTGGACGCAAAGACCATTAAATACAATGACGCAATGACGCATATAAAAAAAAATGGACAAAAAGCCACATAAATACAATTTATATTTTAAAACGGAGCAAAATTGTTAAAATACAAGAAGCCACGTGAATACAAAGCTCAGCATAACTGGTAAAGAAGGGGAGAATCCTACAAGAATCCCAACCACCTCTTTCTCTTTTGACGTAGAACTTGAAGGTGCTTGTAGCTTTGGAATGTTCAAAGGCTAGCAGCAACAGAACGCGTACTTCTTCTTTTCAACTTGAGTGATGGAAGAGGCAAGTCAATAACTTAGAATTTTCAATCGAAAGAGAGAGAGAGAGAGAGAGCATGCACACAATCAAATCTTGCAGTCGAAAACCCAGGTGGTGGAGCTGCATGTGGCCATGGATTTCCTAGGATGTGAGCGCAAAAATCAAAAGAGCGTTATACAACATGGAAGGTACATAGAGAGCCAGAGTAGTTGATGAGGTAGCCTGCCTTCACGGGAATGGACAAAAAGCCACGTGAATACAATATATATTATAAAACGGAGCAAAATTGTTCAAATACAATATTTATGGCTTTAAAAGGTCTCTCTCTCATCCTCGCATAGCTCAGCATAACTTCCTATATCTATATAGAGCTCTCCGTTTAGACATATGTCCTCCATTTCATTTTGTAGATCCTCTGCATGCACCCCATAGAGAGGAGCAGCTTGATGCTTATCTGGAACCACCTCAGCGGCTTTTGACTGAGCATCTTCTCCGATCTCCTCCATTGATGCTGCTGTGATTGGCGCATGGTAGCCTTCATACGTCCGTGCACTACGAGGGGCTACCTCTATGACGTACCACTAGTTTGATGCAGACTTTGTAGGATGGAATATCATCTGCCAGAGCCACATAACTTACATGAGAGCTTCCAAGCACATAACTTCTAAAATGGGATGTTAACTATTTACATGCTAGGCTTGTTCACAATGCTCGGGTAGTACGAAAGTGTCTCTTAGGTCAGTCCATTTCTTAGTTGAATCCACCTCAAGAAAACCAGACTCTCCTCTACGCACAGTAGCATTGCGACCCTCGATGATTATCTTGAACCATTGCACGTTGAACAAGTCGACAAAAAATCCTCTATAATTGATCCTCAAAATCTCTTATAGCGTGCCGAAGTAAGTGAGTTCCCCCACCATAGGATCTGCATCAGAGGATTGTCGTCAACTAGACTGTTCAAATTTTGCCGTGATTCCACAAATTTTGCTTGGAGTAATCATCAATGAGAGTCACAAAGTAGAGGTAATTTCCCAAGGATGGAGTTTGCATGGGTCCACAAACATCACTATTCACAATCTACAACCTACATGTGGCCCTAATTGAACCACCTTTTGGAAACTTTGAACATTGCATCTTACCCAAAATACAACCTTCACAAACATGCTTGATAGGTGATTCAAGAGGTGCCAAAGAAGCAACCATATCATATTTTTGCAAACGTAGCCAACTGACAATTCAAATGGCCAAAACGTGCATGCCAAAGTTCTTCATCGGAAATAGCCTTAGAATCCACAATCGAATTTGCAAAATTCTTCCCACACTTTTCATACAAAGTGAGCTTATACAGCCCACGATATAAAATGCTGTAAAGAATGAGGATGCAAGAGAGCTACACAAGACAAGCACAAAGCACACAAAGATGGAAAGCTTCTTCTTCTTCTTCACAGAAAAGAGAGTACAAAAATGACTAAGTGCTAAAGCTGAAAAGTAGCACATATGTACATGCGGTCACTAAGTGTGAACTCGCTAGAAGCATACTAGGCTGGCACTATAAGTGTAGTCCAGCTGTAGAATCACTGGCAGAGATCCTCCGTGTCGGTCACCTAACGCGCCAGTGAGTAAATGCCGTAAGCGGCCAAGACCCGTAGTCGATGCCAGCTCAAGATGTAGAGCTCAACATCTCAACACTCCCCCTCGAGCTCTGAATGTCGCAGAGTCCAAGCATAGTCCGGAAACGTCAAAGCTTCTCAGCTCCGAGGGCCTTGGTAAAGATATCCGCTATATGCTCCTCTGTGTTGACGTAGACCAAGTCGATGTCGCCCGCCAACACTCGCTCTCGAACGTAGTGGTAATGGACCTCTATGTGCTTGGTCCTGGCATGGAACACTGGGTTCCTAGCCAACTGCATGTTGCTGAGGTTGTCACAATGGATGACAATCTGCTGGTCCACCTGCACTCCCAAGTCCTCAAGTAATGTGCGTAGCCAAGCTACCTCGCACGCCGCAACTGCTGCACCTCTGTACTCGGCCTTTGTGCTCGATAAAGCAACCGTAGGCTGCTTTTTGCTGCTCCAAGTAACAACAGCACTCCCAAAGGAGAACATGAAGCCACTCGTAGATCTCCTATCAACAATGCTACCTGCCCAATCTGCATTTGTATACCCATACAATGCTAATGGCACATCTGCTGCATAGAACAATGCGTAGTCAAGAGTCCCTTGCACATACCTAAGTGTGCGTCGTATTCCATCCAAATGTGGCTTCCTCGGAAGCTGCATGAACTGACTCTCCAAGCCTACTGTGTAGCTCAAGTCTGGCCTCGTGATAGTCAAGTAGATTAGACTACCCACAATCTTCCTGTACATCTTCACATCCTCAACAACATCACCCTTCTCTGTATTCAGCTTTGCATTCACATCCAAGGGAATAGAAATTGGCTTACAATCAGCCATACCATACTTTGACAACATGTCCAAAGCATATTGTCTCTATGACAACCATACACCCTCTGGAGTCCTGATCACCTCAATGCCAAGAAAGTAGCGCAACTCGCCCAAATCTTTCATTTCAAACTCCTGTTTGAGAAGACCCTTCACATGGTCAATCTCCATAGCATTGTCACCCACAATAATAAGGTCATCTACATATATGGTAATGACCACAATCCTCACATCACTCTCACGTACATAGAGTGAATGATCAACATACTTGGCAATCCTGTCATACCATGCTCTAGAGCCTTGCTTCAAACCATACAAAGCTTTGAGAAGCCTGCATACATAATCTAGGTAACCTGGATCGACATAACCAGGTGGTTGATCCATATACACTTCCTCTTGCAACTCACCATTCAAGAAGGCATTCTTTACATCCATTTGATGCATAATCCATCCTCTAGATGCAGCCACTGCTATGACAGCTCTCACAGTCGTCATCTTTGCCACTGAAGCAAAGGTCTCCTCATAGTCTATGCCGTATGTCTGTGCATAACCCTTTGCGACCAGCCTTGCCTTGTGACGCTCAATGTTACCATCAGCCTTATGCTTGGTTTTATACACCCATTTACAGCCAATAGCTTTCTTGCCACTTGGCAATGGCACCAACTTCCATGTGTCGTTTGCTTCCAATGCAGCCATCTCTTCATTCATTGCATCATCCCAATGCATATTTCCAACTGCATCCTCAAAACGTGTGGGCTCCACATCTTGTATCACCTTAGCCATGTAGGCTTGGTGATGCGCTAGATACCCATCATAAGTCAATTTCTGAACTGGATTTCTGACTCTGTTAGATCTGCGCGGTCCTGGGTCACTCCTTTGCCCTCTAGCATCTTCTTGTACTTTCCTTACACCAGGTGTCCTGACAGCCGGAATTTCAAATTCCTCATCAAAACTTTGTTCAGAACCATCTGAATCCATGTCTACATGTGAAAACCCTAATGATGCATCAGCCATAAAGGGAGGTTCATCAACCTTTTCCTTTCCTTTTCGTGATACATTCCCTGTACCTGCTGGTGGAGTAACCTGCGTACGTAGTCTACCATTCCATGGCTTCTCAACAGATCCACGAGAAGAGGACTCTTGTGGTCCACTCAAAACCTGTGACTGTGGCCTCACATTTTGTACGACCACATCATCTTTTACATCAGCCCCAATAGTGCCATGTGCATTACTGTACCAGCTGCTCATCTCATCAAAGACTACATCTCTGCTCACTCGTAATTCTCGTGTAGTAGGATTGCAGCACCTGTACCCCTTTTGTTCAAGGGAATATCCCACAAGAATACATTTCTCTGCTTTAGGATCCAATTTCCTACGCAACTCATCTGGTACATGCACGTAAGCTACGCATCCAAACACTTTCAAGTGTGCCAAATCAGGCTTTGTACCTGTAAACTTTTCCTCAGGCGTTACATCATGCACCGCTGCTATAGGTGTCCTGTTCATAATGTACACAGCTGTATTTACAGCTTCAACCCAAAAATGATGAGGCATGTTCTTCTCATTCATCAATGCACATGCAACCTCTGCAATGTGCCTGTTTTTCCTTTCTGTGACCCCGTTCTGTTGTGGAGTATATCTGCATGTAAACTGCCTGCGTATACCATGCATTCGCAGAAAATTTGAAAAATCATTGGAGAAGTACTCTCCCCCTCCATCTGACCTCAATGTCTTGATTTGCATATCTGTCTCCTTTTCAATCATGACTTTGAAGTCCTGAAAGTGACCAAACACTTCACTTTTGTTACGCATGAAGTAGACCCATACTTTCCTTGTATGGTCATCAATGAAAGAGACATAATACCTGCAACCATGTATACTTGCAGTATCAGTTGGACCCTAAACATCTGTGTGCACCACCTCAAGTGGCTTTTTACATACATTGCGCTCATGTGGAAATGAGCCCTTTGACTGTTTTCCAAACTGGCATGCTGCACACACTCTATGCATTCCATCCACCTTGAATTTGGGCAAACTTGTTACAATCTGTTTTGATTGCATGCTGCGCAATCTCTGCTCATTGACATGGCCAATGCGTTTGTGCCAAATGTCAACATCATCCACAACACCTGTGTCCTGTGCAAATAATGCAACTTTTACCTCAGGCATGTCTACATTCAGCGTAAACATTCTGCCCACACATTTGCCCTCTGTGATGAGCTTACAGCCAATTTGGAAATCTTCTACATAACAGCCATTCGGATTGAAGCGAACCTGCAAACCCTGCTCAACCATTTGTCCAACAGAAACAAGATTCTTTGTAATGTTTGGGACATGAAGTACATCTGCTAAGTGCTTTGATTTCCCACTCTTTGTATTTAGGGGTATGTCCCTTACATGAGCAATGGGGTGAGATGTGTCATCTCCTGTCTGCACATAGCCTGACACATCTGGTTTGCGCATATCTCTAAACCACTCTCCACGAGACGTCATGTGATTAGAGGCACCTGAATCCACATACCAAACATCATCTTGGGTGGAATTCTCTGCAGTCATTGTATTCATTACATGCTGCATAACAAACATGCGCTCGTTTTTGCTGTCATCTGCATCTCTGCTAGTAGATGCATAGTTGCCATGTTCTCTCTTTCCACTTGCTTTTCCCTTTGGACAGTCACGTGACATGTGACCTCTTTCACCACAAGTCCAATATTCTCTACTATCTGGAGTATGTTGCTGCCTGCTTGATCCTGCACCTCGACCTCTTTGACTCCCCCTGCCTTGAGACTGGTTTCCCCTGCCACCTGTATTGTTTTGATTTGATTGACCTTCCAGAAATTGGCCCCTGCAACCCCTTGGGCCTCGACCACGACCTCTACCTCTACCTCTGTTGGAGTTAGAATAGAAGGCCTGTTCAGAATTATTTCTGCCATGAGAAGAAGATGTGTCAAGGTTATTCTCCTCAAGAATAAGCATAGAAATCAAATCTTGGAACATGGGGATGTCGTCTCTTGTATTCATGGACGACCTGAAATGTACATACTCATCTCCTAGGCCATCCAAGCATGCACGGACAATATCATCGTCTTCCATTGAGACTTTAATAGATCCAAGAGCCTCAATGATACTCTTGATCTTCAAAGCATAATCATTGATTGAGAGGTTGTTCCTCTTAACCTGATTTAGCTCCGACTTTAGTTGAAGCTTCCTGGACTTGGTGTTCACCTCGAACACTCTGCCTAAGTTTTTACATGCAATGGCGGGGGTTTTAGCATCCTGTAGATAGTCCATCATGCCATCTGTGATGCTCATAGAAAGCCAATACATCACTTTGCTCTAGCCTTGCTGCCAGTCCCTCAAAGCTTTTCTTTGTTCTGCTGTAGCATTTGCCTCGGGAATCTCTGGTTCCTTTTCATTGTCTCCTTCTACATAGTCCCAATAACCTTTTCCTTTTAGGAAATTTGTTATTCTGAACTTCCATGCAGGGTAGTTATTTTTCTTAAGCTTCTCAGTAACAATCTGACTAAAACCGTCAGACATCTTGAAGCACTAAGACAAAATAGCTGCAATCTGCAAAAACCGGCAAATCTGTTGAACCTGCTATCGTGGTACCTGTAACGCTTTCTACACTCAACGAGTGTCCACAATCAAGCGTACATATAACCACTGTACTTGTACAGTAAATCTCTATGTACTGCACTTTGGAGACCTGTTCAGAAACTTGTGCGAAACTTGTGCATCTAGTCGTGGATTGCGAACGAAGAGATTGTGATGCTCTTGCTCTCTTAGCCTCTCTTGCCTGCACCAGGCTCTGATACCATGTAAAGAATGAGGATGCAAGAGAGCTACACAAGACAAGCACAAAGCACACAAAGATGGAAAGCTTCTTCTTCTTCTTCACAGAAAAGAGAGTACAAAAATGACTAAGTGCTAAAGCTGAAAAGTAGCACATATGTACATGCGGTCACTAAGTGTGAACTTGCTAGAAGCATACTAGGCTGGCACTATAAGTGTAGTCCAGCTGTAGAATCATTGGCAGAGATCCTCCGTGTCGGTCACCTAACGCGCCAGTGAGTAAATGCCGTAAGCGGCCAAGACCCGTAGTGGATTCCAGCTCAAGATGTAGAGCTCGACATCTCAACAAATGCCAGATGCAACAATTTCATCACCAAAACTGAGATCAGGTATTGTACATCTGTCATGAGAGGTAAAAAAATCAGGATGTGAGGTAATGTGCTTTGTAGCACCATTGTCAAAATACCACACATGTGAGTCTGCAACAACTGACATGCATGCATCATGGACAGTAGGATCATAAGTACAATCTGCACTAAAAGCCCACTCTGCATCTACATCAACATCACAATCTCCTTTCACGTTGGACCATGTAGTTAATCCAACCTCTTTCTTCTTAGCCTCTTTTGCCTGCAATTTCAGACACTACTTAATCACATGATGATTAGCTTTACAATAATGGCAACATATTTTCTTTTTGCTCTTTTCACCAAAATTCCCAGACGAGTTACTGCCAACAAAATCATATGAACATGTGATTTACCACTCGCAGAAAAACCATGAGAAGTGGCTACATTGCTATTACCACCTTTTCTTTTAGCAACAATAAAAGCATGTTCAACTACACACTGTCTAGTCTTGCTTTTTTTGGAAAGTGACTCTGGTAGTAGCAATGTGCACAATGCATCAAACTTGACAACTTCTGGATTTCCTTTGTTCATATGTCTCCAAGTACTAGCAAAAGTCTGGTAAGAATCTGGCAAAGCATCAAGAACAGCCTACACAAGGAAACTGTCATAAATGATTTCGCCTGTAGAAATCAGTTTCTCATTGATATCCTTGGTACTAGCAAGGAAAGTGACTATCTCATCTCCCTCATGCATAATCTTTGACTCCATCTCTTTACGCAACAACAATGCAACTTTAGCCTCATTGCGACTTGCATAAAGACTAGCCAAAATATCCCAAGCCTGTTTTGCAGATTTTGCTGAAGAATATGAGGAGTAATAGTGCACTTCATAGACAACACAATCAAAGCATGAGCCTATGCATCTTTTACATTGCAACGATCTTGCTCAACCGTAGAACTATTGTCCCCATCTAATTTTTCCTCAGCAAACATCTTGAACACATGTGTGTTGTTGTCAGCCATGGCGAATGCCTGCACCTGATGTGAAAACTTCCTGAAAAGAGGAGAAATGAAGTGGGAACAACACATGCTATATAGCACAAACCGTAGAAGACTGAAAGGGACCTATTATGCACAAAATGGCATTGACTGAGATTTTGCATAAAATGACAAAATTACAAGCACAACACTGTAAGTAGTGGAAATGGAGGCCAAAATGAGCCTGAACAAAAAATCTGAGCAGATCAAGCTCTTTCAGCTTACCCAAATTATTTGTCAACCTATTGACCCTTGCAAAGCTCGCAAAAATCGGAGAAAGTGAGCAGTTGTGTGCTAGAGCTACTGGCGACTAAGCCCGGGAGGATGCAACCTGCTCTGATACCAATTGTGGAATTAAAGTTGTAGGCAAACACACACAGGTTGGAGAAGACGAAGGAAACTGAAGGCACACAGCAGAGAGTGTATTACTTAGTGTGCAATGAAAAGATAAGATAGCCCTAGAGTGATGGACGTATATACAATGCACAGGGGCAAAAACTTCCTAGTGAGGGAAACAATGCCTCGACGGTCCCAAGTGTGTTCACACACATCACTACCACATGTATATGGTAACAATGCCTCTTGTGACCTCCAACAAGCCTGCGGAGGAGGCAGATGATTGTGAGATGAAACACGACGAGTTAAGCAAAGAGTCTGAGAACCCTGAAGACGAGATGCATGATAAACCTGAGAGCCCCACAATTGAGGTTTGAGATAAGCCTAAGTCACTTATCAATTCAACATTGGAGTCTCAAGAACCCAATGAATCTTCCCAGCCTAACACTATTGCAAGCGAAGTCCATATCTAAAAGTTAGGTCTCATTGGCCATATGATAAGTGTTGGAGGTCTTACAGCTAACACTATTAGTTTGATAAAAAGAAACGTGATGATTTCTAGTCAACAGTTTGTTATTCTGGTTTCAGCTTGGTAGTCAAGGGATGAACTGTGGTAGGACACACTTCTTGTGGCAACCCCAAGCCAGTGTAAGTTCCCCGTTTGTGTTGGATGGTTTCAAGGTGACACCCTTTTTTCAGTCGATGTATTCGTTCATTGTAATTGGGTGGCCATGGCTTGCTATGTAACTTTTTTTGGTTTAGTAATATAAATATACACTCACTATTGTGAGTTTGGGAAAAAAAGGATTAATCCAACTTTGCTGAAATGCTATCTTATTGTTTTTAGTTTAGTGCCTTGCTACTTTGGACTATTGAAACTAAGTTGAGATCTTCCCTCTCCCTCCCTCTCTCTCTCTCTCTCTCTCTCACTCACTCACACACACCCCTAAAGTTCAAAATCGTCAACAAATTTTAACTCTAGATGAGTGTGTGTTTGAGGTTGTGAGAGAGAGAGAGAGAGAGAGAGAGAGAGAGAGAGAGGGTGTGAGAGTGAGACGTGTGTTTATTCTTTCTAAAAAAGTCCTTAACGATTAGAATCAATTGATACCTTTTGGAGTGAGGAGTTGGGTGTGTGGCGAGAGTCGTTGACAGGAGGACTCGATATTCGAATAGAGTTGATCATGCGAAAAGGACCTCCACTCGCAATAGAAAGCTACATTGCCAGTAACTAATCTATAAATATGAACATAACACACCTCCATCATTTACAAGTATACCCGAATTTGAGAGAGAGAGAGAGAGAGAGAGAGAGAGAGTGCGTGTAGAAAAACAAGATGTCAGGCCACCATCACCACCACCAGCCTGAGTACGTGGAAGAGTGCTACGGTGAGGAGCGCATGTATGCAGCTCCTCATCACCACCATCACCACCAGCCTCAGTACGTGGAAGAGTGCTACGGTGAAGAGCGCATGTATGCGGCACCACCCCCGCCTTGTGGCTATGAGCGTGTAAATAGTGGCTACTATGGGCACCGAGCTGAAGGAGAAAACCATGGCCACCATGGCCACAAGGACAACTACCATCGCAATGAGCGCTTTGGCGAGCTTGGCGCTGCGCCTGATGGTGCCTTTGCCGTGGTAAGTAAAGCTCTCTAATCTCCTTCTTTGATACATGCATAACCCTAATGTTGTGAGCTCTCTACAGCATCACAAGAAGATTTGGAAAATTTCTCATGTAAGAAAACGGAGCCTTTTTCAGTGTTTTTCATACAATGCATAACATCATGAGCTTTTGCTCCAGAGGCACCACATACCTAGTTAGGTACGATTGGGGGCAAGGGACCACCGGCCTCCCCACCGGGCCGGCGGTCCCCTACCCTCAATCGTACCTAGCTAGGTATGCGATGCCTCCCTCACAAAAGCTCATGATGTTAAGGTAAGTCAGAATGTGGGAATTATTGTGAGAATTTTTTCAAAACTTCTTGTGCATGTGTGCCTAAAGCGGGTTATTCACACTTCAACAATAATTGTCGATAGCATACTAAGCTCATAACATCTTGCAAGAGCATTTTTGTGAGAGACTCATATGCACATATCCATAAAACTAATTCCTTGAAGATTTTCCTTGAAATTTCACTTAATTTTTATCCACGTAGATATTTGTAAAGAAAATTACTTTCTTGGGCATGAAAATAAATAATGGGTATGGCTTCTTGTTCTTCTATTGGATAAACAAGTGCATAGAAAGTAGCAGCTAATGTATCATTTGGCATGCATCTTTACAGTATGAAGGGCACAAGACAAAGAGCGATCCAAACCATGCTACAAAGCACAAGCATGAGGCAGAGGCAGCTGCACTAGGAGCGTTCGCCCCTAGTGGATATGCCTATTCGCAGCATCGCAAACATGAATCATGCAATGATCCAGTCTATTACTAGGCTATTACTACTAATTACCAAGCCTATTACTAGGCTAACTTAAAATCCATATGTAACTACCTATTAAAAGATGTTGTGGGGTTGTGCTTATGCAAATCTCACTTCATTATGAATGGTAAATGGAAAATAAAGAGCTTGGAAAAGTTCACTTTCAATAAAGTGCTATCTGTAAGGCATGTAATCTCACCTATTCGGCTTTTGACATTGTACCAAGTAAGGAGGCTCTCATGTAGAGAAAATTATCTTCAAATGCTTCTACTCTTTTAGATTTTGACTTGTGAGGAAAGTTCAAAACTTTTCACATGAAATAGGCCTCTACAATTTCAAATAAATTGAAAAAAATGAAAAAAAAATGAAGGCTAGATCTATATCTCCTAATGGCAGCTCCCAAAAAGTGAAACAATTTTTACAAGAAAAAACGCCTTCCTCTACTTTTTTCTCAAAGATACCTTTCTCTACTGCTAGCCTATTTGCTAGCAGTAGATCGAGCACAAGTGCACAATAGATTTTCTACACATATTGCACAATATGTAAAAGATTAGTTTGAAGAACACAAGCTTTTCATTTATATTAAAGACCTTTAATATTACAATTTTAGATGCAATAATTTATGTTAGATCATGGTGGGAACATTCCTATTTACTTTCTCCTCCCTCTGTCTTTCTCAAACACCTCTCTCTCTCTCTCTTACACACACACACAAAGCTAGTCAAATAGACCATTATGTAGGTCTCTTGGGACCGCTCCTCTAATAATTAAAACTTCTCCTCTCTTCTACTCTTCTTCTCTCTCTCTCTCTCTCTCTCTCTCTCTCTCTCTCTCTCACACACACACACACACACACACACACACACACACACACACACACATTTAAGGCTAGCCAAATAGACCATTGGGTAGATCCCTTGGGATTGTTCTTCTAACAATCAAAACTTCTCCTCTCTTATGTTCTTCTTCTCCCCCCCCCCTTCTCTCTCTCTCAAATTCCTTCCTATATTACACTCTTGTAATTCTATACATCTTTTTTGGTCTTTCTTACAACGCATCAATGTACTGTTGCATCTGCCTTTGTAATGACTATTAAATGAATACAAACGAGTGTGATCACTGGTCATTCAACCGGCTTACATTGAAGGTAGAGAGCTTCATTGGGGAGTATCATGAACTGCCTAGGTACCCCGATTATCACGATCATTGTCGTGCATGTGCACCTCCAATTGTATTTCATTAGTTGTATCCTCATCCACATGAATTTTGGACTTTTTACTAGAGTCATGATTTTCAACTAGATTGTCAATAGCTGCAAGAGTTTCAGGTGAGGGTATATCCTCCATAAGCACTTCATAGAAGTCTAAGATGAGTAGCTAGATGAAAAGCCTTTGTTTTCCTAGAGAGAATAAACCCATTTGTATCTACCACCCTTTCCCCTTTATTCAAGTTTCTCTGAACATTAGAGAATGAAGTTGATTACTCCCCCCTGTGGTTGCCTTCAAAAGAGATCTTGGATTGGAGGGAGATCTTGCCCCTGGTCTCTCTCTCTCTCTCTCTCTCTCTCTCTGTGTGTGTGTGTGTGTGTGTGTGTGTGTGTGTGTGGCCACAATAGTATAGCGTCACACCAATCGACTAAATTGTCAATCTAGTGAAATTAAAAGTTGATCTTAGCTTAAAGCACAAAAACTATTTGCACACAATACTACATTGATGGTTTTGATAGATGCATATTAATAGCATTGAGAGCTCACCCACTTCTAATCCTAACCCTACTTGCGTGGAACACTATGAGCAATGCTCAAACCATCAAATGCTCAATGGAACATTTGTACCGCAAGATGAAGTGATGCAGCTAATCCATTCATACAAAAAGAGAGATATGTGTGGATTAATGACTAAACAAGCATGCCATCTACTCCTTCCTATTATTACGTACAACTCAGGTCAGCACCACCAATCAATCTAGAAGCACCACACAATGATTAATCACTCAAATGATTAAGAAAGCTTAATTAGCTACTTCAAATACAATTTCACAAAGAAAAAGAGAGAGGAGAAGCATTGGGCCTATATTTATTCTCAACCATCGTGCATATGGAGCATGCGAGAGCACAAGGATATAAGAAAACAACTTCTTGGAGTGAGTGAGGAAGCTATGGAAGCTTCTTAGAGTTCACAAATATCAAGCTTGATGTGACTAGATCTTCAACGTTGAACCCTCAAAATGAGCTAAAAGTGGCTATTTATTATGATGAGGCTAAAAAAGTAGGTTTCACATTTGACTAGCCAAAATCAATTAATTATAATCCGCCATCTAATTTTAGGATTTCTAAGAATCAAATAATCACAAGAAAATGCATCTAACCTCTCGATCAACTCTTATGGCTTTCTATACCAAAAAGGGAGATTTTACATATCCAAAATTATCACAATTTGAATAAATAGGGTCTACTAGTTACAACAGCATTGTGGCATGAGAAAAAACTAGTGCAAAGCTAGTTACCATCTTTGGACCTTAATTGTCCCCCTTTAGCCTCTTTCTTACAGCTTCCATCGACTTCATAGAACTTTCGCATATTTGAAATAGATTTCCATCTGTGTGCATTGAGGACACACAACCCCTCAATATGAGCAAGCACTCCATCTCCAAATGTCGTTAATGCTTGGTGGAGGAGGAGGTGCTGACGATGACTCTTGGTGCTTACGGGTTCTTTCTTTTGTTCTTGTTACGCATGAGCTTGTACCTAGTGCAAATGATCAGTTCCCAGCCCTCTCTAACCATAACCATAACCAAAATCATAATCATAACCATAACCATCACATGATTGCCATAGCATCATAGCAAAACCATAACCTTAACTTGACTGCCAAATCTTAATCATAAAATCTGTGCCATACCATAAACATAACCATAAATCGTAAACATAAGCACTACAAAACTATACATATGCAAACAATCACTGAGTGAGAAGACCCTCAAGGTAATGCCTCCCAGTCGACGTCCTCTCCTCCTCCTGTAGCTGGGTCAAAAGGGCCACAAGTCCATGCTTGTACCCATACTTCTCCTCTTGGCGTGTCGGAGGACGCTTCACGGCAACTTCCTGCAAAATTATGGTTTAATCATTAGATAAATCTTCAAATAACATAAATATTTTTCATAATTTAAAGCATACATATAATACTTACAAAATCATGTCGAAGCATATCGTAGTCTCCACTCCCAAGATGTGATGCTCCAGCAGACTCCAAACGTGCTCTGGCTGCATCTCTTTGCTGCTGAAATCTCTGAGGATTATCTTGTGTCTCTTGTGCAATCCCCGTCCACTCCTCTGCGTTCAACCATGCGAGCTTGGGACTGCCACCATTGTACATGTCTCTCGCCTCTGACCAACGGTGTGACATTGTGGACTTCGCCACGCTCAAAATCTAGGGGTTTGAGACTGGATCGTACCCCTCTTCTGGCATGTACTCTCTGTGAATGGCCTTGCCGATGTAATTCTTTCTTTCAACATCAAGGTTATCCCAAACCTCCATCACAGAGTGACCAAACTGAATCGTACAAAGCTGTCGAATCCTCTGTCGCATGGCCCTTCTGACCCTACCGCAACAACAGCCCCATCCCTGCTCTTGTACACCTTGCTAGGATCATGCTCGTGTGATCCCCAAGGTGTACGTGATGTGCCAATCAGTGAACTATCTAATGATGAGAGTGGTGGACGCTCTCTTGGTGGTGTGGATGCATCGGTAGAGCCGCTACCACAACAACCACCACCTCTAGAACGACGCCTACCTCGTCTCGAGCATGAACCACCCATCGGTGTAGGGGGCACACGAGTCCTAGGCATAGGGGGCACACTAGACTAAGATGTGGGGCCGCTCGGTGTAGAGACCACACTAGTCCCGGGCGTAGGGTCGGCCGTAGTAGGTCTAGAGGGACCTGCTGCCCAAAGGTGTTGTGCCATCGCGATCTGCTCTGGTGTGAACTGGGACAAAAACGAGCCCAGCTGCTCGAGTGACATGCCTACTGGAGTGACACAAAAACTAAAACTAGGAGATTATGGTTCATTGTCATCGGCCATGGCTAATCATACACAAATAACATTCAAAAAATACGTTAGTTTACAGAAGAAATGCTTAATTAATACAAATAAAAAATCAACGAAGCTGCTATACAAATGAATGAATCTAAAGTGTATTGTAGACTAATAAAAAGAGTTCCTAGCAGAAATCATTAGTTAATCTCTCATCCTCTATGAGATCTGATGCACCAAAGATGTCTATCTCAATCTGTACTTCTACATCTTTGTCATCGAACTCTACTTCTTTGTCGCTCTCCGCATCAGCTTCAGTATTTGACACCTCATCTTTAGGTTCAGACAATTGCTCACTACTGACATCCACCTCAAAATCTAAACTTAAAGTTTCCGCCAATCCTGCACTTTGTTCATGAATCACATCTTCGACCTCAACATCCAATCCTTCACATACTTGCTTGCTACATGGAGCAACTTGAATGACATAGAGCCAGCAGGGTTTAGACAGACCATTCTCATCATTTTCTGTCAATAGTGGATCATGTATGAACACAACTTGTTCACAATGTTGCGGAAGTACGAATGTATCCTGTGCATCTGTCCACACCTGCCTAGAGTTCACTTGAATCATCCACTCTTGTCTTTAGGCATAGTTGCATTAGGGCCGTTGGTAATAACTTTCAACCACTTGACATAAAAGTCAAACATATCAAACTTTCTAAAGCTAATCTTCAAGATTTCTTGGATGTAGCCAAAGTATTCAAGTTGGCTAGTCTCTGTATTCTCATCCCTGGAACTACTCCTACTTTCTTGGACGAAGCTTGCCCTAACACCATTGTCAAGAGTGACCCTTTGTTCATTGATCCATTGCACTCTGAAGCGTTTCTCATGCGACCACAAAGCTCCATATGTATGATACTGCAGCCACAAAATTGAAGCATACTAAAAGTTATTAAAGCAAGGTGATCATGTGGAGCTTGAAAAGGAAGTTGTGAAATATACATGCCAATCGCAACCCGTTGAAATCTCCTTTTCCTCTTCAGTAATCAACACTCCATTCCTCTTTTCCTCTGAGATTGTCGCATCTAACCACCGCCCAGTTGGAAAGTCACGCAATTTTTGAAGATGGTCTGGAAAAGGAAGGTTTCTAGTGGCATGGTTGCGTTTGAATTGAAGACGATCTATCAAGCATTGTTGCTTTTCCCCTTCTACCTCTCTAGTCACTTTTGCATGATGTCAGAGTTGAGAAGGCAAAATCTCATAACCTTTTCTCGCATTGTGATGCCCATCTTCCTAACGATGCCTTGTTCCTGTGGCTTGTTCCCTGTCACCTTGACGTTGACCTCAGTAGTCCACATTTGGGGTATCTCTAGATCAATTGAGACCAAAAATTCATTAATGATGACAAGAGACTCTTGTACAAGCCATCCTTCGGCCATGCTACCCTCGGGGCGAGCCCTTTGACAAACAAACCCCTTTAAAGTCTTCATAGATCTCTCCAAGAAGAACATCCACCTACTATGGACCACCCCAGCAACTGCAACTTCATTGAACACATGGACAAGTACATGAATTTGGATGGTAGGAATTTTTGTTGGAAAGTACTTCTCCACCATGCACACTGCTGCAATTGCATTTAAGCGTGCTGCATCAATGTTGTCTTCTCTTATCTCTTTTGAATTGATCCAACATACTAACTCACTGATTTTGTAGATTGTTCTTCTAACGTCACCTGTAAAACAACCCTTTATGGCAATTGGTAAGATTAATTGTACAAATTTGTGCTAATCGTGGGACTTAAGACCACTGAGATTGTCATCTCTCATAAAAGCCATTTTCAAACATCACATGCACCCTTTGGGAGTCTTGAATGAAGATATAGTCTTCTTTACTTGTTGCTCTTTTGCACGACTCAGAACCCATAATCCTTTTGGTATAGAAAACTTTCCATTGGGTTTAAGTCGAGGCCACATCTCTGGCATTCTAACCACAGCCTGCAGGTCATCTCTTTGGACCTTTCTCTCTCTTTTTCCAGTGATGGTTTTCCATATGATCTCCCCCACATTCTTGAAGATGTGCATTGGATCAAGAAAATGAATAATCAGTAGGTCACTAAGTACGGGAGTTCATGAAAAATAGAAGTCTTTTCATTCCAGGTGGCATCCAATCTCCCCTATCTAGTCACATGTTTTTCCAATCACTCGCTTTCAGTGGATGCATGTCATGTTTGCATATGTTTGGTCCACGTAGCTCATTTCCTTCAGGCAAAAATCTACCATGCTCCTTGTAAATTGTCTTGCTCAAATGCTCAAATTACCTAACCTATAATCTCACCTAACCGATAACCTAAACCTAACCTAGCCTAACCTAACATAAAAACAACACAATGGTGATGCGTTTGAAAAAACATAAAGCCATACAGCTTTCCCACAATGCATATGCAATGTCGGCAAGCTCTATGGCTTGCCAATTTGACAAACGGCTCACCATTGTGTTGTTTTTAGGGTTGCAAAGTGATTTTAGGACTTGAAAACCCTTCTCGTAAACTTATAGACAACACAATGGCGAGCCGTTGGCAATATGGAAAGCCATAGAGCTTGCCCACAATGCATATGCTTTGTGGGCAAGCTTTATGGCTTGCCGTATTGCCAAACGGATCGCCATTGTGTTGTTTTAGGGACACGAGGCAATTTTAGCGCTTGTAAATCGCTCGCAAACATATAGACAACACAATGGCCAGCCGTTGGCAATACGGCAATCCATAGAGCTTGGCCACAATGCATATGCATTGTGGGCAAGATCTATGGATTTCTGTTTTGCCAAATGGATCTCCATTGTGTTGTTTTTAGGGACACGAGGCAATTTTAATGCTTGAAAATTGCTCGCGGACATGTAGACAACACAATGGCTAGCCTTTTGGCAATAGGGCAAACCATAGAGCTTGCACATAATGCATATCCATTGTGAGAAAACTCTATGGCTTGTCATATTGCCAAACAGCTTGCCATTGTGTTGTTTGTAGGGACGCTTAGCTATTTTAGGGCTTGAAAACCGCTTGCGGACATGAAAACAACACAATGGCAAGTTGTTGGCAATACGGCAAGCCATAGAGCTTTCCCTCAATGCATATTCCTTGTCGGCAAGCTTTATGGCTTGCCGTATTGCCAAACGAATTGCCATTGTGTTGTTTTTAGGGACAGGAGGAAATTTTAGCGCTTGAAAATCGCTCGCAAACATATAGACAACACGATGGAGAGCCTTTTGGCAATACGGCAAGCCATAAAGCTTTCCCACAATGCATATGCATTGTAAGCAAGATCTATGGCTTGCCATATTGCCAAAAGGCTTGCCATTGTGTTGTTTTTAGGGCCACTTAGCTATTTTAGGATTTGAAAACCACTTGCAGACATATAGAAAACACAATGGCGAGCTGTTTGGCAATACGTCAAGACATAGAGCTTGTCCACAAAGCATATGCATTGTGTGTAAGATCTATGGCTTGCTGTATTTCCAAATGGCTCGCCATGGTGTTATTTTTAGGACCGCTTAGCTATTTTAGGACTTGAAAACCACTCGTGGGCATATAAACAACACAATGGCAAGCTGTTGGCAATACGGAAAGCCATAGAGCTTGCCCACAATGCATATGTGATGTGGGTAAGATTTATGTCTTTCCGTATTGATGAACGGATTGCCATTGTGTTGTTTTTAATATGCACTGTGGGTAAGCTCTATGGCTTGCCGTATTGTCGAACGTAGCTTAACCTAACCTAACCTAACGTAGCTTAACCTAACCTAACCTAATGTAGCTTAACCTAACTTAGCTTAACTTAACCTAACCTAATGTATAAGATAACCTAGAGTAACCTAACCTAATGTAGCTTAACTTAACCTAACCTAACGTATAAGATAACTTAACCTAACATAACCTAACGTATAGCCTAACCTAACGTAGCTTAACTTAACCTAACCTAACATATAAGATAACCTAACCTAACTTAACTTATAACCTAAACTTAACCTAAAACATAAACCCCATCAATTACATAATTTCAAAAATGACATAATTCAAAATGAAGTTTATTCATTTTCATAAACCAAAACAAAAAAAAATCATAATTCAAAATGAAATTTCACATCACAAACCATAATTTCTTTTAAAGCATTCAAAGTTTAAAGCATGAAATGTTCTTTTATTAGTATACAAACTGATTTAAATAAACTTAATATGCATTTAAAGGTTCGAGCACTCACATTCGTCCTATTTGAGCAATAAAAGAAGTTGTAATTGTCCTAGAACCTGCAAAAATGCACACACAAAGACAAAGTTAAGCCCTAAACCCTAAATCTACAAGTAAACATGAAAACAATCTCACCTTAGTGTTATGGGCTAACCCACAATCAAGATTAGCACTTCTGACAGCTTGTTTCGCACAGATCTTTAAAGGGCCATGTTTCCACACCACATACCACAATCGCACATCCATTGACTGTTGTGCACACACTATCCAACAACATCGATGTAAAGTTAAATGGAATTGTTGCCTTCAGTACCTGTATCCATACTGGACACTAGTCTTTTTCTCTCTATCCAAGCTTCAAGTGGCACCATTAACTCTCAACATTGAGCTCACAACATGGTTGATTCTTTCTTCTTACACCATTGAGCTTTTAAGGGTGAAGAGATCATTCTCACACCAATGCAACAAGGACATGAGAAGAGGATGTGCTTATGTTTGTGAAACAACGTCAGCAAGGAAACACCACTACAAACATATCATCAAAGGCTTCAAAGTTCAATTGTAAAGCGGGATTCTAGTGCTTGACTCTTATAAGACAAATGTTTCGAGAACTTATTGGTGTCAATTTCCAAGAGGCAACAAGATCAAGGAAAGATGTTAAGTCATCATTAAAACCAAACACATTGGCACACAAAAAATTATATCATGGGTACTTTATATGGGTTTAGACACTGTTGCACATGAATCCTGGTAAGACCTACCCTAGAACCTATGCATGGATGTATCCATGCGTGAACCCATGCATCTAATTAGGACCGCGTCTTGATGAATCCAAATGTGAACTCATACATATTCCTAAAGATGTCATTGGGAACCATGAGATGATGTATCCATTGAGAACTAGCCATGATGTATCCTGGCATACATAGGATGAATTTGGGTTTAAGGGGGGCAATTGTTATGTAAACCCTATTTGTATCCAGGTATCCACTCTTGTGTGTGCAACCCCTCTTACAACTTGACAGCCATGTGTAAGCAAAACCTTAAGCCTCACGCATGTAGAAGCCCAAGTGTTGGCATGTGTGTCAAGAAGCTACCTCTCCCTCCATGCCTATATATAAAAATCTCTTTGTACATGAATTTCTATCTAGTAATATTAATCATCCTTTTCATTATCAATGCGTCAATTGTATATCCTCCATATCCTTTCACCCCCTTAGGCTGGACCTTACATTACTCCCCCCTTGGAGAAGTGTTCTCGTCCTCAAAAGCAAATGTGGGATGTTTCTTCTTAAGAGCACTAATATCTAATTATCCTAAATGAGTTTCTTATGCTAAATTGATCATTTAATATGGGGAAGTACCAGGGGAGAAAAAGCTAGATTATTGGTAAGGCTAGCAGACTGATCATAGTAGGGATCCAAAGGCGGGAAAATAGGGAACCAAAGGGGGACCATCTGCAGAAGAGCAATGTGCAAGCAATGGGCTTCAAAGACCTAAGTTTCAGCCCATTAAGACTTCCAAAATGCTAAGGTTCCAAAATTCAAAGGTTAAGTCCAATGGCATTGCTTAGGAAAATTGGATGCTTGGTAGTGTACACAAAGTCTCCTAAAGAGGAGGGGGCAAGCCCTAAAGGTAGCGGAACTGAGAGTGAGGTGAGAGAATACACACACACACACACACACACAAAGGCTTCCCTTTACACAAAGGCCATAATGGACGCATGTCAGGTTCCTATCCTAGTTGCCCCCAAGATGCATTCAATTCCTATTGGATGGCCATAGAGGTGGACCAATGAGAATTAAGCTAGAGTATATCTAGTTTTATTTATTAAAAACACTTGATAAAAGAACCAATAGAAATTAAGCTCTCTAGAAGACTATTGGACAGTCTCTCGAGGGGTCCAATGTGAGCATTCAACAGCCCAATGGCTTGCCTCATTCCTATTGGCATGAAGACTAAGGGGTCCAATGAGATTTTAATTGCACTATTTAATTACCTAAAGCTCTCACAAAAGAGGAAAGGGGGACACATGTCACAAAGCTATTACTTATGCTTCTCAATTATCATTGGCTAAGCTTTGTAGGGTCCAATGGGGTGCCAACATGAGTAAAAATTATGAGGGGTCGACCAAGAGAGAGAGAGGGGACTGATTTTTGCAAATCATTATCACACTCACACTCACACAATCTCATGTGTGAAGCAAAGAAGACCCTCTCTCCTTCTCAAGCTTTAATGGAAAGCTCATCATCTACTCCAAGCTTGTGAGAAGGAATTCTTACACCAACAACTCTTGGCTTTGTGATGCAAATCCAACCAAGAGCCAAGCTTCAATGCATGCTCATTTCCTCTATCATGCTAATTACTAAGCTATGCTAAGCTTTTATGAGTGATTATGTGAGAAGATATAATTGTTTCTCATAAGAATACTCCTTCTTCCTCTCAATCTACTCTCATACCCCACTAGCTCTCACCATCTTCGAAGGTGTGTGAGGTCTTGGTTCTGAGACCCTGAGGGAATGGATGTTGTGTTTTATAAGTGTGAGCATGGTTCTTGAAGCTTCCATCTTTGTTACACCAGAAAGCTATTAAGGGAACACAAAGTATTGTATTGTAAAATGTCTCCCTTGATGGGGGAAACCTATAATACAAAGCCTTTTGGAGGGGGGATCAGCTCCATGTAAATCCGGTCCTCAATTGTTGTCAATAGCTTAATTTCTCTCTCTTTTGAAGTATTGTTCATGCCTATCTAACTAGGTTTATGCTTTTTGTTGCTCTCTCTATCCAAGCATTCTTGATACGGTAATCAGGAATCTATTCTTATGAAATGCTCACTTTGTTTATGCTATTTTCCGCTACACACAAGTTACTGGGACATTAAATGTTACATTGGTATCAGAGCACAATGTTTCTCTTTCCTTGCTCAAGAAGGGAGGTCCTCAAGCTAGTTATAAATGGTTGGTATTATTAATTGCAATTGAGTAAATAGAATAGGGATTTTTCAGCCTTGCAGTGCACTTGCTTCATGTAGATAACGGGGCATCACCGTCGATAGGTATGGTCTTAATAGTGGAGTCCTACGGGGCTTGCCTACATCTTAACCACTATTGAGCTATTAGAAGCTTGACAGAAGCCGGTACTATTTTGGTGTTGAAAGACCCTCTCTTATATTCCTTGCAATTAATGATATTGGAGCCACAGGTACAAGATCTTGAGTGCTTTTCTAAACGGGTAAAGAGGAATAGTAACTAGGGCTTGAAGTGCCAAAGTACACTTAAAAAATTTTACACCTAAAATTTTTTAGAATGGCTAACAATAGTAAAGAGAGTGAAATTAATGTTGATAGCTTTGATTTTGCTAATGAGCAGGCTACTAATGATGCCCCTATGCTTGTTAACTACCTTGTTTCTGGGCTTCAACAAGCCATGGGCAATCCATCCCTCCAAAATGAAGTGCAACGGTAGCTACGTGCTCATGGGATTCTCCAAAGTCCCCACCATGAAGAGAGAGTACCTAGGAAGCCTCCTTGTGAGATTTCCAAAAGAGGCCTCTCTCCGATTCGGGAAGAAGAAGAGGATCCATGCAAAGGGCTCAAAAATCTACTACTTGACGACGCATCTCCTTCCCAAAGAGAAACTCAAGAACCCCACCAAAAGAACGAGAAATAAGTGAGTCTCCTGCCACCTCGGTGGAGATGGATTCACGAAGATGGCAGGCAAAACACTCTCCATACCCCCTAAACGGAGAAGACCATTGCACACTTCTTCAGATCATAATTCAAAGAGGATGACACAAAACAAGAGAAGAAAAAGGCAAGAAAGAGGTCACCCTCTTCTCCATATTCTTCATCCTCTTCCTCTTATGAAGAAAGTGATGGTGCAGAGAAGAAATACCAAGGGAAGAAAAATCTAAGAAAGAGGTCACCCTCTTGTCCATCCTCCTCAAATTCCTCCTCCTTTGAAGAAAGTGATGGTGCAACTCTCGAACCACCAAAAAGAAGAGTCCATAGGAAATCCTATGCCGCGTGGAAGAGATCGTCCAAGCTCAAGAAGTGGGAAGAGGGAGGAAAGAGCATCTCTTTCCTTACCTATGATGGCACCTTTGGTGCTACAGACAAAGTCTTGGCCTTCATTCAACAATTCAATGCGGTGTTTGGAGATGAGGGCCTCACGGAGTCCTCTAAGCTATGCCATGTAGGTATGCATTTTCAAAAGTCTGCCAGGCACTTGTGGTCTAGCCTATGGGAAAATGGTGATGCTCCATGAAAATAGAAAGCTTTAAGAGCTTCCATTATGAAGTAGTTTTTGGCTACCGATGCCAAAAACAAAGTACTCACCGAATGGCAAAGCTTGAAGCTTTGTCTCTACAAATCTATCCACAAATACGTAGACAAGTTTTGGGACTTACATCTCAAAGCCACTCTCTTCAAAAAGATGGATTTTAGAGAGCAAAAATAACAATTTTGTGCGGGTCTGATATGGTGGAGTATGTCAACTCCCAAAGGACACACACCATATTTGCGGTCATACACCATACCATGGTGGCTTCACAAATCAATTTCCAACAAGCAGCTAAGAGAAATCTTAAGCCCACGGAGAACAAAGACCGTAATAATGAGCCTAAGGGGAAGGACGTTGTCCAAAAGTCTCCTAAAGGAAACGCCAACAACAACAAAGCTAAGGAGAAGGGAGTTTATAAAGGCAAAAATAAACTCTCTCTTGAAGAGCTTGAGCATTATCGTAAAGATAACCGTTGTTTCAAGTGCGGGGAGCAAGGGCATGCTTATCATACTTTCCCACACAAGAATACAGAAAATGAGCCTCCTAGAGCTACCTTGGTCGAAATCCAAGAAGAGGATGCGCACCACAAAGGATCTCCTCTACGCCATGCTTGGGAAAAGGTAAGAGAACATGATTCTTTTATTCTTAATGTCCCTGGTTCTACTCACAATTTCATATTCATAGAGTTGACCACCAAGATAGGCATCCAAGACTATGAAATGGGAGATGTCCTACTTGCCGATGGTGCTTTAAAGGGGCAAGAAGCTTCAGTCGGTCCCTTAATTGGGAAATTGAGGCTCCATGTCAAAAGCTATGTGGACAAAGAGGACTTCTTTATCTCTCCTCTCAAGCATGAGGATGTAAACCTAGGGGCACCATGGTTTGATTGCATGGTTGCCAATGTTAAATTCCCTGAAAGAAAAATCTACTTTAGGTTCAGGGAAAAAGATATGTACATAGACGATAAGGAGTTGGGTAACACCATACCCATTTTACATACGCAAGATTTCAATAAGTCAATAAAGAGCTCTATTTCCGTATACATGATTTTTGTTAAAGATTCTCAAAATGAACCTAATGCTTTAGCAAAAGAAAATATACATAATCACAAGGAATTAGAGTTATCCAATTTTCTCAAGGTATTTCAAGATGTTTTTATTGATGACGACATCGGTGACAACCGACAAGGGAGATAGAATCACAAGAAGGAGAGAAGTGAGTGTTGTAAGCTCACACTGTGTATTTTTTATCCAAAAACTTTAAATTAACTTTAAAAATTTGTCTTTTATACCTTAGCCAAGGTTTCTTTGGTCAAAACTAATCTTCTGGAGCTCTAACTAAGGATAAATTGATACAATCTAAAAGCTTATAGCTCCGGCTCATAGATTATAGTATCCACATGTTTAGTAGGAGTTACAATATTCTCGATTTATCAAAAGAATAAGTGTTTTTACAATAAATCTTGCAAAAAATGTTACATGGGTTAGCTTACTGCTGCTAACATTCCTCCCCTCCTCAACTGTGTTGTCCCTTGACACAGTTTTAGGGACTGTAATAGTCTTCGGGTTGACGGCTAGCGAGGCCGTCTTTAAGTGCTTGAAGTGCTTTTTGATATTTGATCCGTCGTTCCTTCTCAAGGACATGCAAAAACTGAATAATAACTTTATTTTTGAGTTCTATGGCAAAATATCTGATGAACCTTGTTGTTAGATTGCTGATCACTAGCCCAAAAATCTTTGTACGCTATGTGAAGAATCTTGACACTCTCCAATAGCCCCTAAATGGAGAAGACCATCGCATACTTCTCCACATCATAATTCAAAGAGGGATGACAGAAAACAAGAGAAGAAAAAGGCCAGAAAGAGGTCACCCTCTTCTCCATCTTATTCATCCTCTTCCTCTTATGAAGAAAGTGATGGTGCATACAAGGAGGAACAAGGCAAGAAAAAGGCGAGAAAGAGGTCACCCTCTTCTCCTTCCTCCTCAAATTCTTCCTCTTTTGAAAAAAGTGATGGTGCAGCTTTTGAACCACCAAAATGAAGAGGCCATAGGAAATCCTACACCGCGTAGAAGAGGTCATCCAAGCTCAAAACGTTCAAGGAGGGAGGAATGAGCATCTCTTTCCTTACCTACGATGGCACCTTTGGTGCTACGGACAAAGTCTTGGCCTTCATCCAACAATTCGATGCGGCGTTTGGAGATGAGGGATTCACGGAGTCCTCTAAGCTACACCATGTAGCTATGAATTTTCAAAAGTCAGCCACACAATGGTGGTCTAGCCTACAGGAAAATGGTGAAGCTCCACGAACATGGAAAGCTTTAAGAGTTTGCATCAGGAAGCAGCTTTTGGCTACCGATGCCAAAGACAAAGTACTCACCGAATGGAGAATCTTGAAGCTCTTTCCCTACGAATCTATTCACAAATATGTAGACAACTTTTGGGACTTACATCTCAAAGCCACTATCTTCAAAAAGATGGATTTTGGAGAGAAAAAAAAACAATTTTGTGCGGGTCTAACTGAAGATATGGTGGAGCATGTCAACTCCCAAAGTCCACGCACCATATCTGTGGTCATACACCATACCATGGTGGCTTCACGAATCAATTTCCAACAAGGGGCTAAGAGAAATTTTAAGCCCACGGAGAGCAAGGATCTCTTCTATGCCATGCTTGGGGAAATGTAAGAGAATATGATGCTTTTATTCTCTTTGACCCTAGTTCTACTTACAATTTTCATATCCACAGACTTGGCCACCAAGCTAGGCATTTAAGCTTATGACATGGGAGATGTCCTACCTGTCAATGGTGCTTTCAAGAGGCAAGAAGCTTCAGTCACTCCCTTAATTGGGAAATTGAGGCTCCATGTCCAAAGCTATGTGGACAAGGAGTACTTCTTTCTCTCTCCTCTCAAGCACGAGGATGTAATCCTAGGGGCACCATGGTTTGATCACATGGCTGCCAATGTTAAATGCCTTGAAAGACAAATCTACTTTAGGTTCAAGGAAAAAGATATGTACATAGATTCCAAAGAGTTGGGTAACACCATACCCATTGTACATATACAAGCTTTCAATAAGTCAATAAAGAGCTCTATTTCCGTGTACAAGATTTTTGTTAAAGATTCTCAAAATGAACCTAATGCTTTAGCAAAAGAAAATATAAACAATCACAAGGAATTAGAGTTATCCAATTTTCTCAAGGGATTTCAAGATGTTTTTTTTTACTACATCCCTTGTGAACTACCTGGTAAATGAGGCAATGATGACCATGCAATTGAAATTCTTCCAAGAAGTTCACTGCCTAATAAACCTCGTTATAGAGTTTCTCAAGCTCAACAAGAGGAGATTATGCGGCTAGTGCATGAGTTAGTTGAGAAGGGCATGGTTAGGCCTAGCTCATCTCCATTTTGCTCGCCCGTGTTATTAGTGCAAAAGAAAGACAGCACATATCATATATGTGTCAACTATAGAGCACTAAATAGTATCATTATCAAGAATAGGTTCCCCGTTTCACGGGTAGAAGACCTATTCGATAAGCTACAAGGGTGGACCTACTTTAGTATGATTGACCTAAAAAGTAGCTACCATCAAATAAGGATAGCTGATCAGGACATTGTAAAGACCGCATTTTGCACTACGTTTTGTCTTTACGAATACATTGTCATGCCTTTTGGCTTGACCAATGCACCAACCACATTTAACCACTTGATGGAGAAGCTATTCAGGCCTCACCGAACGGAGTGTTCTTTGATGATATAATCATCTACTCTAATTCACTAGACAAACACAAGCAACATCTCCAAGTGATATTTCAAGTCTTGCGAGAGAATAAACTTTATATTAATCGAAAGAAAAGTGAGTTTTTCTTACAAGAGGTTCAATATTTAGGTCACATTATCTCTCATGATGGCATCCAAATGGATCCATCAAAGTTAGAGGTAATAAAGTATGGCCTAGTCCAAGGAATCTACATGAACTAAGAAGCTTTATAGGTATGTGTGCATACTATAGACGCTTCATAGAAAAGTTCTCACAAATCACCGGATCATTACATAACCTAACAAAGAAAAATGTTAGGTATACATGGTTTTCCAAGGATAAGAATGCTTTTGAAAAGCTTAAAGAAAAGCTTATCTCTCAACCTGTTCTTACACCGTCGGATCTCTCAAAGCCACTTGAGGTCCAATGTGACGCTTGTGGTGATTTCCTTGGAGATGTTTTGCTCTAAGAAGGGTGCACCATAGCCTATGAAATTCAAAGACTCAACCTTGTTGAGCAAGCTCTAAGCATATATGAAAAGGAACTCCTCGCAATTCTATATGCCTTACGGATCACCAAAGCCTTAAGTACTTCATGACGCAGACCAAGCTCTCCGACAAACAAATGAGGTGGGCAAATTTCCTTTCGCAATTTCATTTTCATATTGCTCACATTGCTGGCAAGCATAATCAAGTAGCCGATGCACTCTCAAGATGGCCAAGAGTGAATGCGGTTTCGATAGCAACCCACCTGGGTTGCATGATTCGCTATTCGACATTCGTTTTATTCGTGAATAATGGTCAATTAATACGTTGTAAAGATTTATTCATGCATATTATTTACTGCCACGTCAGGTTTTTTCAAATAAACATTTTATTGCCTACATATCGATTGAAAGCCTATCGATCGATTAAGTATCGATTGATAGGCTTTCGATCGATAGTTTAAATCGATTTATATGTTTTGGATCGAGATAGTAGTAGTATATAAAGCCCAAATTTGTGTGGCTTAGCTACAATTCCCTTCACCAAAGTGTCAGGTTACCTCCGACATAGAAAGGTTGAGTTGTCAGCTTAAAAAATCTTTGATTTTTTAAGAAAATATTATTTTTAATGTGTATACATTAAAAACAAAATTATTATATAGATTTGAATCACCTATAATTCTTAACAATGGAAGTTATATTTTAACTCTATTGCTAAATTTAAATAAATTACTCTAAGCAATAGAGATTATACTTTTAGCTCTACTTGTTTAAGAATAGATAAATAAACAATTGTACACATTAGAGGCTACTTTTCTATTGCAAATGTATAATTCTAAACATTAGAAGCTATACTCTTAGCTCTATTTGTTTTAGAATAGATAATAAAAGTGATATTTGATAGTTAAAATCTATCATAGCTATAATATGTGCACAAATAATAGTGTCAGTTCATACAATTTGGAACATATACACATATATGTAGGGTCTTTTGGTTGTCATGAAAAAATGTTCTTACCTCCATATAGACATAGAATAGGTCCACTTAGTGCCTCTTGGTTGTTATGAGATGATTCTCTTACTTCCAAGTGAGGTTTAAGGTATGAAGTAGGATTCACTTGGTTGTTATCGAGCTTATGCTCTTACCTCTAATTGAATATGGTGGATTACCTATAGAATTCACTAGGTTGTGATCGAGCGAAAGCTCTTACCTCCTAGTGAATATTAGTTATGCATACTACTTGTGATTCACATGGATGTTATCGAGCTCATGCTCTTACCTCTATGTTGATATAGAAATTAGAGACCTCAGTTATTTTAGGGTCGATTAGTTGTGTTTGAGCAGTAGCTCCTACCTCCAAGAGACATAGATAGTGGAATGTGAGATGACTCCATCGCTCATCTAGGTTCTCTTGAGCAAACGCTCTTTATCACATAGTAGACAAAATTGATATATCCATTGGTGATCTTCCCTAAAATATTATCTTAACACTATTCATTCATCATTTTGATTTAGCAAATCATATCTATAACCTTTTATCTTTCTCATTGCGCTATTATGGTGAAAAATTATAGTCATAGTGTATCTATTGATTGTAGGATATATTTTGTTGAAGTCGGAAACCATGGTGCAAGGAAAATAGTGGTCATATGTGGAGTAAAAAGAGAGAGACAAAACAGTTTCGTTTTTGGAATGCAAACATTGTGGGCATAACGTGCCACACAATGCAACTCGCATCAAAGAACATTTATTCGGCACTAATCCCAATGTGAAAGAATGTGGAGCACCACCTAACGACATATGGGTCCATTTTGCAAGGTATGTAAAGAAATGCAAACAGGCAGGACTTCTTCCTAAGAGACAGAAGGGTATGACAGGTGCATCATCTGTCAACATAGAAGAAGTGATTGTAGATCAAGAAGACATGCGAGCTAACCAAGGACCTTCAATGTGATAGAGGGCAAAATGTAAACATCTTTTCATGATAATGTATCTCACTTTTTCTCACTGTAGCTCCCTATTGAGCTATATATTTCACTTTTTTGATTTAGTAGCAACAAAGTGAAGTATTGAAGATAATTCGCATAAACATAAGTATTGAGGACATTGCTTGGTAATCAAATACAAAGACATTGCTTGATTCTCAACAAAATCATCAATTAGCAACTCCAAAAAAAATTCATTGCCATAAACATAGAAAGAATACAATGCGTCTCAAAAAAGGACGGGATAAATTTCCATTAAAATTTTCAACTACAATCTACAATGTCTTTAAGAAATTGTGATATCCACCACTTCTTCAAGATCTGTGTTCAATGCTGCCTCAAGTACATCCACCGTTTCTTGAATATCTGCCTCGTGACTTGGTTCCGCCTCCTTAGGAAAGGGAGCGAGAGGACCGTACCGCGCTTTGTATTTGGCAAGTTTTCTCTTTAAAACAACTACTTCTTTTTCTTTGGCTGCCAACTTTCTTGTAGAAAGAAAATGTTCTCTCCTTGGCTGGCTAGTGTAGCCCCTTGAGACACAATATTAACAATTTGTTCATGCTCATCTGGTAGGAGCATAACTGGCCTCTTTTGTGCAAGTGGATCTACCTCCCCATGACGCGCTTGTGCCCTTTCTTTAGCTCTTTCAAATCCGACACCAGCATTGAAAGGACGGTCTGTTCAAAGGACGTGCTTCTTCATTATATCTTGCACGAAGACTTGCTAGATGAAGTACATAGCAACTTGATTATTGTTAGGTAGACTGCGCTCCTTTTGGATGGAGCATAGGAGCAACACACGCACAAGCCCTTTGTGTTGAAAATCTGAGATTTTTAATGGTGCCATTGCCTTGGCACGACCTGACCTCCTAAAAAGTACATATTTCACAAAAAAAGAGGGGCAACACTTGCGTGCATCTCCCAATTTCACTGGTTCTCCCTCCAAACCTTCGGGCTCCGCGGCCTCAACAAAGAATGAGGAGAGGTCTTGAGCCCCGTAACGCATGCTCTCCTCTCTGTGAATGCGTTGAGACTCTTCGTGATCGAGCTCACCGTCGACATTGGGAGGAGCGTATGGGGCTGTCATTTCCTGTCGAATCACACGACAATAAATAATTAGATCGAGAAAATAGATACATATTGATTAAAAAACTACAATCAATGGTACAATCAATGTTAACTTTCACACAATTTTAAAATTCACATCTCTCTCATCAATTTGACAATAGCAATGTAATAAAATAGCATGAAACTTCAAATCAATGGACATGAGACTAAGACAAAACTATATCATTGCAAAGTATAGACACCTTTCAAATTACAAGGTATGATTTCAAATTTCAACCATTGGATGGCCTCAAGCCTGCACTATCTATAACATGCTGAGGAGATCATGTGAGAACTTGCGCTGGGTGGGATTGGTAGATACACAAGTGTGCAGGACTTCCTGAAAGCGTATGAGGAAAGCAATATAATTAGTGTCATCATCCTTAGGTAAATATTTAAGGAGTTCTTGAATGTAATAACAAAGGGAGTGGATATCTTGGCTGAGCGTGAAGACTGGAGGATTTGTCGTTATACATTCGAGAGCCACCCACCAATATCGCTTGCTCCAAGCTTCCCTTGTTGACGGAAGAAAATCTGACAACTTTGGAAATGTGTTCTCTGTGGGGAACAAGGTTGCACTACCCCAATCACATACGCCTACATATACTCTAGCCCATCCAAAATGCAACAAGATATTACTCCCATGAACATCATTGTGAGTGATGTTATTCGTATGCAAAAAGAGATGAAGGTTCGGAGCAATCCATTAATGATAGGCCATATATTCTTCTTGACACCTTCAATGGTCCCCTCGGTGTCTCTGAAACCCTTGCTCATGGTCACATTCTTCCCCTCCTTTTGGAGTCTCTCTAGCCAGTGGTCGAGGTTTCCACCATTCCACATCTTGAAGATGAGGGTGCGCGCTCGCCTGGCCTGTCTCACCAATCCCAGAGAAGCAATGATTCCACTATGATTGATATTCATAATTGTGGTTTCATGCAGCGCTATTTCATTGACACTCTTCTGGCCATCACCCTTGACTAGCTTGCCAGCGTAAAATTCATCTATGAAGGTTTCATGGTTGACTTTCACCTTCCTGACCATTCCATATGTACCTTCTCCAATGCTTTCCATTTGTGGAAATTCAATGCAAGCCATGCGCATGATGACGAGGTTGCATGGGTCTAAACTTCCCATGTTGGGTGGCATTGGATCATTGCTAGAGATTGGTACTTCCAAAGTGGCAGGCACTTCAGGTACATCCTTGGGCTCTTCTTTGATCCTTGGTCTCTTTCCCTATTGCTTCATGCTTCTGTAGAGGACCTCTACTTCCTTCATGCGGTCCATGAAGCCAGACTTCCCTTTAATTTACTTATCAAGGGTTTTTGCAACTCTACAAACTTGCCCTATGATTCGACTCACGTCGTGACCCAACTGACCACCTGTAAGGACTTCAATCCCACCTGAAGCACCACAAAATTTTGCAGCTAGTGCTGCATATGTAGCACTACATAACTCATCCAAAAATGATTTGTATGAGGACTCTTGTAAGACTTCATGGAGGCGATCACTTCGTAATCCATAAAGATGAGTGCATACAAATTCTTCGAGATATTTGCACTCAAAAGTATCTTGCCTGTAGTACCCATGATGTGCGTAGAAGCTAAAACAGAAAACAAAAAATCAAAACTTCTCAGCAGTATAAGTGACATGTAATACAACACATTCTAGTCATTCTTTACAGCACAACCATTGGGCAATCACCCTAAACCCTATACCACAAGTTTACATGAATGTAATTTATGATTAATATACACAAGAACATGCACACGATTATACATGATGTTAATTATGATTTTTCATATCATAAAGAAATTTGTTATGATTTTTTGAATCAAAAACCCCGCATGTATGAGACATTATCAATAGGAATGTGACGAAGTCATAGAAATATGCATTATTTCATAAATTACAAAGATTAATGTAAAATATGGTGGCACGTGTTCATCCTTCTCATTGTAAGGATCTAAGCAAGTCCTAAGCACGAGACGTAGGTGTTTTATTCCCGTTGTAAGAGCAAAGGATAAACATTCGATCTAGACACCGAGAACGATTACACTATAAAACTCAATAGCTCATCAGATAATGGTTTTTTTTTCCACAAATTGTGTCTGAGAGAAACTCCTCCCGTTGTAAGAACCGAAGATCATGATGCGGGGAATAGTTTAATGATTACACTTTTCTCATTATACAGACCTACAATGTAGATCTATGAATCATGTGGTCAATGACTATGTATTGAAGAGTCTATAGCTTAAAGACTCACTAGATAAAAAATTTATTCGCACAGATCATGTCTAGGAGTATCTTCTTCCGTTGTAGAAACCAATGCTCAGACGCGGAAAGAAGTATGTTTTTTGTAAGCTCACATTTCATTGGAACTTATTCTACCTAAATAATCCTACAAAGTAAGGGTGTCGTGAGACATATCAAACAAATGCACATGCTATCTAATGGTCTCCTAAAACACCGTACAAAGTATGAGTGCCAACAAGCATATCAAAACAATGTACGGTGTTATCTAAATTCCTAAAACATTGACTCAAGTAAGAGTGCTGCAAAGCATATCAGAAAAAGAGTCAATGTTTTCTATATTTTTTTTAATTACTATGGAAGTAAGATATAAAATTAGATGAGCCATAGTAATTTCTATATCCTAAATTTTAAATTGCTATGTGACTAAGAGGGCCCAAAGGCGTATCAGAGACACATACAGTAATATAATCACGTGAAAGTAAAATTTAAATTATTCGCGTATAAAAACACGAATTGGAAGAGAAATGACGCTTACCAATATGCGAAGCTGACCTGCTCAAGAGTATGAGGTAGAGAGTGTAAGCTGTGGACAACTAGAAAGCTCCAAAATTGATATCGATTGAAAACTATTGAACAGCGATGCACGTTTTTTTATATAAATCTAGTGTATCGATCGATAGTTTATTGATCCATATTGTATCGATTAATATGCTATCGATTGATAGATTACAAATTATTCAAAAATACCTCATATTTTATAATAATACGAGTAATGACGAGTTATATGCAATAATACCTCGTATCTTATGATAATACAATTTATATGTATCGATTGATAGTGAGGCGGTCTGGGGTGGACAACAAGAGAGGCGACCTCTAAACACCCCTCAAGGCTCCCGTGCTGCTCAATTGGGGCTGGGGTAACCACAAGCACAACAAAACAACAAACCCAAAGCCAAACCCAAACAAGATAGGGGCACCATCTTGCGTAATACCTTATTTGTGACTTGCAAATGGAGATGGTTCGTTATGATGCTATCGTAGAACTTGTACAAAACTCACTCAATGCTTAGTGATTGCTAAACATTGCCAAAACACACACACACTGTCTTAGGGTGTGGGAGACCTCTCACCACAATACCCTCTTACAATGGACAAAAAACTGGCAATGAAAAACACACTAAAACACTTTCTAAAATCAAGATCAACCGATAAAAACTCAAAATACACAAGTCACCTTGAATTCACCAAACCGTATTGCACAAATGGAAGGACGAAGATTTGAACGTCGAATCACGCCTTTGATGCACCAAACCTCAATTTATTGATGATGAAGGAGCATATACATTGGTGGTTTTGAGATTTGTGGAACTCACGCTCTCTCACTTGCAATGTGTAGCTCGAAGGCTTCTCTCACACCAAGAGTGAAGCTCACAAGTGGTTGCTACACCTAAGTCTCTCCTCACGCATAAAGTGTTGGGGTGCTATGTGAGATGTTGGAGGTTGTTTTACAAGAAGGAGAGGGGCCTATTTATAGGTTGGAGACCCCTCATTAATATTATTGGAAATCCTAATTTACAAGCTAACAAATCAGGATTATGATTTTTTTGAATATCAAAACATTGCGGGCCTTCTTTGTCTGCTTGAGTCATGGATGTGGGCTCAAAAAAGAGCATTATTGATGGTAGATAAGGTGAAAGTAAAGTTTTAAGGAAAAGGAGAGAGAGAGGGAGAGAGAGAGGGATATGTGTGTGTGTGTGTGTAGAAGTATGGATAGAGGTGAGAGAAGACTATGGGCTACTTGTGAGAAAAGTGGGCAGACTGGGGTCCACTCAAAAAATCATAGCTCACCGGTGGTTACTCCAAAACTCATGAAAAAATTTGAGATGATTATTCAAAGTGTGTGCTACATTTTCTCTTTTGACGGCCGCTCCAAATTTGGAGTGGAGATAGGTGCCAAAATTCTCACCAAAAAGCCTTTTTTTATGCCTGCAAAAGTCTTTTAGTGCCCCCTTCCTTTGTTGAATTTGTACAATGCATCCAAGAGTGAGCCCCTCCTTTGTCATATCATAATACAAAGCATCCAAGTTGCCCTTGACCCATGCATGGAAGAGGATTATTGGTGAATAAAGAAATATATACATGGTGGGACTAGTGTATGGACTATTCATGGACTTTAGCTCAATGAGCACATGGTGTTAGAATAATGAGTAAAAATAATAATAAAAATATGGAGGAGTTATGGATATGGAAAGATATTGGAATCATATGATATGGTCCCTCTTTGAATTATTTTGGGTGAAAGAGGAAAAGGTATGCAAGTAAATAATATAATAAACGTGACCAATGAGTAGAAATCAATTTTTTGTTTTCACGAGGGTGAGGGTGAGGGTGAAAATGTGGGAGTGATTTGTATAAAGGAAAAATATGAGGTTAGAGTATGTACATATTGGCAAAAAATATACTTATGGTGTAAGACTCGGATGAAAGAAGGTGTACATAGGTTTAATAAAACACACACCTAAGTATAAATATTTAAATAAAATACCATAATAATTATAAAAATCCCTATATTTAGGCCATATATATAATGCAATATTTACACACAAATGGGCCATAATATATTTTATTTTTTTGATTTTATTTATTTTTTTGACTCATCTAGGCCAGTGACTGGCTAGCTGAGAATTTTAAGAAGATATGGGAAAAGCCCCCTAACTCACACACGCCTATGTACAGTGAAATGATAGGGATAGCTATAGTGTTTGGGTGAATTTGGTAGGGTGGAGTAACTTACTATGACAATTATGGAGAGCCGAAAAACGGCTATCAATAGATTATGAATTATTCAAAAATACCTCGTATTTTATGATAATACGCGAATAATGACGAGTTATTCGATATAAATTACATTATTTGATCAAATAAATGCAATGCAGCAACCCACTATGATCTATCTTTTGTGAAAGATGAGTACGCTATTGATCCCGATTTTAGAGATGTGAATTCAGCCGTTGCACTAGGGAAGAAAGAGGAACCATTTACTTTACAAGATGGTTATTGTTAAGTATGGAGCCATATTTAACCCTTGTAATTTTCAGTGGTAAAAATGCACATTTGTAAGGCCCCCATTATGAGGAGAAGCCATCATGCGTGAAGAAAACTCACTCGCCGGAAACCAAAATCACTCACCGAAAACCAAAATTTTCACGGCCAGTCTCGAGCGTTATAGCCGGACAGTAGCCGGAAAGTGGTCGAACAACGACCGATTGGTTGGCCGGTTGGCGGGAGTGTTGGGATTAAAGCCCAAGTGACCTCTTATACGGATATGGCCGCCCGTCCGCCTAACTCACTTATCACTAAATCTTTGTATATACTCACTTATACTTTTGTGGATAATAAGGTTTTGGGTGATAACCCTTAAAAACGATTCTCTGCGTACGGTGTAAGCTCTCTGTGTATCTGTGTGTGTGTGTGTGTGTGTGTGTGTGTGTGTGTGAGTCGATCCACTCTCCGCTCCGCGACTTTAACTGGTATCAGAGTGAGGTGCAATGCGTTTTTTGCGTAATCGTGCGCGCGCGCACTTTTCACGCAGATTCTGGATCCGGAGCTTGGAAATCCACACTCGACGTTCCGGGAGTATTTCCAACAGGTCTGAGGGTTTTACCCCCCTTTCGAAGTTGTTTATGCCCTCAGAATTTCATTCTGAGCACTACATCAGAAGATAGGTTTCAATCGCAAAGAAACCCGTTTTGTGTAGATTGGCAAGCAGGAAGTGGTCGGCATCAATATCGGCATCGACATACATCACTCGTTCGTCTTCAAAGCATCATCTATAGACTAGGTACACATATATATCATCAAATATATATATTGCGATCTGCATTGCTACTTCTTGTGCTTGCCAGGTTCCAGGGGAGGTGTGGCCATACGACGGCTTGACACCACTGGCATGTATTGCAGATTGATGTACTGTGATTGTGGGTCTGCTAGTTGTGAGTCACGCTAGCAGACAGACCACCGCAGCGGTCCTAGGACAGTGATTGTTCTATTGTAGGATGTATGCTAGTTCTGGGCAGTTTGCTGAGCCATCTGTGAGGGTCGTGTGTGAGGTTTTTTGAAGCCAATCACTGAGGGCTGGGTTACCCAGTGTGAGGTGGATTAGGTTGCTAGAGTTCCCCTCTACACGCATCCTCTTCTACGACTTTTATCCCATAGGATGTATGACTTTGTGTAGACACTAGATTGCATCTTATGCGTCAGGCCGTTGAGACATTGTTTAGGGTTCAGTCTTAAGACAGATACAGGTTCTATGATCGCCCTGACAGGAGACAATGTATGCTTACACGACGCCATATTACATAAATTTTTAGATTTGTCACTGGTCAGCTATTTATGATTGTTTTTGAGCTATCTTTTGGTTCCCAGAGCTTAGTTTACAGGGAGACTCTGTCAAAATTTTTCAAAATACTGACAGTTCTTGAGGAAAGGTGTTACAGCTTGTTGTTTATAGCTTGTTTACTTTGTACAGAGGCCAGTTTACAGGGGAAACTCTGTCAGATATTTCCCAGAAGTAAACAGTTTGGCAGATATGGCATCTTCTCATAGTGAGACTCTTTACAACATAAAGAAGCTGGATGGCAAAAACTTTCCATTCTGGAAGAAGCAAATTTGGCAGGTTTTGGTGCAGAAAAAACAAGTGAATCCACTAAATCTCAAAGGGGAGAGACCAGAAGGTATGGCTGAAGATGAGTGGGAAGAGCTTGATGAGTTAGCTTGTTCCACAATCATGCTGACACTAGCAGAAAATGTTAACTTCAATGTAGCAGAAGAGACTACAGCGTATAGCGTATGGCAAAAGCTATGTGGTATGTACGAGAAACAAAGTGCTGCTTCTCAGATTTATTGGCTCAAGAAATTGGTGGATTTGAAGATGAAGGAAGGGACAGCCATGTCAAATCATCTCAATGAATTTCACACAATTTTCAGTCAGTTAACAGCACAGGAGATAGTCTTTCCAGATTTAGTGAAGGCTATGTTTCTCTTAATCACTTTGCCAGATAGTTGGGATACTTTTTGTACAGCGTTAAGTAATTCTGTCGTGCCAGGAGGTCTTACAAGTGCCAATGTAGAAGGCAGCTTGCTCACAGAGGAAGTGAACAGGAAGAACATTGACAAAGGCAAAGGCAATAGTGCTTTGGTCATTCGAGGGAGACAAAAGTCTAAAGAGAAGAAGGGTAAGAAGGCACAAAACCGAAGTAAGTCTCGTGACTCGAAGTCAAAGGATGACATATAATGCTACCATTGTGGCAAGAAGGATCACATGAAGAGAGACTATACGAAGTGGAAACAAGAAAAAGGAAAAACAAAGAGTTATGAGCAAGATGAAAAGAAGAGTTTAGTGAAGATTGAAGAGGTGAATGTCACAGGATCTGGTTTAGATAGTGATTCTGGTATAGCAGCTGGTGATATCTTCCTCACAAGCAATCTTGATTCTGTTTTCTTGACTGCAGAGGATGGACACGCTATGAGTGATTGGATTATCGACTCAGGGGCATCTTTACATGTTTCTCCGCACAAAGAGTGGTTTACATCATATGTGACTACTAAAGATTATGTCAGACTTTGCAATGAGCAGGTTTGTGACATACTTGGAGTGGGAGATGTGCAGTTGAAGTTTCAGAATGTCTCTTCTTTATGGCTCAAGAATGTCAGACATGTTCTAGCAATCCGAAAGATCTTGATCAGTATAGGGAAGTTGGATGATGCGGGTTATGTGACAGTTTTTGGGAACAGCGCTTGGAAGATCTCCAAAGGTTCGATGACTGTAGCACATGGCAGCAAGTCAGGAACTCTGTACACTTTACATGTTTCAGAAGTTAAAAACCATGTAATTAATGTGATTGAGCAGCCAAGTGTGTCATTGTGGCATCGTAGGCTGGGACATATGTCAAAAAGAGGAATGGAATACTTTCTCATTATGGTTCTTTGCCTGGCTTTTCATTTCAAGATTTTGAGAATTGTGAGCATTGTGTTTATGGTAAGCAAACACAAGAACCGCACAGATCAAAGAGGAATTGTAGGGACGAACGGCTAGCTCTTGTGCACAGTGATCTATGAGGACCAATGCCTAGTTTGTCACTAGGGGGAGCAGCGTACTTTTGTACATTCATAGATGACTATTCTCGCAAAGTATGGGTTTACTTCTTGAAGCAGAAGGATGAGGTGCTCAATGTCTTTAAGACATTCTTGCAGCTTGTGGAGAATCAAAGTGGTCAGAAGCTGAAGTGCTTGAGAACTGACATTGGTGGAGAGTATGTTTCCAAGGCTTTCCAAGACTTTTGTGAAGCAAAAGGGATAAAGCGAGAACTTACTGCACCATACAATCCTTCACAAAATGGATTTGCAAAACGTATGAATAGGACCATACAAGAGAAGGTCAGAAGCATGTTGTCAAATGCTGAATTGCCTGATGGATTTTGGGCGGAAGCAGTGGCTACAAGAGTCCATTTGATCAACAGGTCTCCTAGTAGGGTTCTGGATAAGAGTGAAGTGACCGAGATGCTATGGACAGGCAAGGCACCTTTGTATAAGCATCTCAGAGTCTTTGGTTGTGAAGCTTATAGCCATATTCCTAAGGAGTTCAGGAATAAGTTAGAACCAAAGATCAAGAAGTGTATATTTCTTGGCTACGGAGAATCGAGCGAGATGGGTTACCGGCTTTGGGATCCTGAGTCCAGAAAACTTATTTGTAGCAATGATGTGCATTTCAATGAAGCCAAGTTTCACGCTACGCTAGAGAAGATAGAGGAGATTAAAAGAGTTGTCTTCAGGGAAGATGGACCTAGTGCTAACACATCAAGACAGCATGGTCAGGCTCAGGAACAACCTATAGTGGCTAGAGAGGCAGAATCAGTTGTGGTGAGATGTTCTGAGCGTATCTCCAAACCACCTGGTCGTTATGTGCCATCTCTAAATTATGTCATGCTGAGAACCATCTTGTTACAAGGAAGCATTACAAGTGGTTGACTCAAAAAAATGGCAGTTGGCCATGCATTCAGAGATGAGAGCTCTGCATAAAAACCAGACATGGAAGCTAGTTAAATTACCACAGGGCAAAAAGGATCTACCTTGTAAATGGGTTTACAGGTATAAGATCACCGCTCATGATAGTCAACCAAAGTACAAAGCAAGGCTTATTGCCAAGGGCTTTAAGCAAGGACAAGGCATTGACTTTGATGAATTCTTCTCTCCAGTGGTCAAGATGACTACATTGAGATGCTTTCTTGCATTGGTTGCTATATTGGATTTGGTGTTGCACCAAATGGATGTCAAGACAGCGTTCTTGCATGGTGATTTAGATGTGGAAATTTACATGCAGCAGCCAGAAGGGTTTGTTGAGAAAGGCAAGGAAGATTTGGTATGCTAGTTGTTAAAAAGTCTTTATGGCTTAAGACAATCACCAAGGGCATGGTACCATAAGTTCCACCAGTTTATGCTTTCTCAAGGCTACAAACGTAGTGAGTTCGATCACTGTCTATATACAAAGAAGGCTAAGGATGGCAGCTAGATGATCCTTATTTTGTATGTGGATGACATGTTGATTGCTGGCAAACACTTGGAAGAAATTTCAGCTTTGAAGTCAAAGATGGCAAAATCGTTTGACATGAAAGACATGGGTGAGGCAAGTCATATACTTGGTATGCGCATTGAGAGAGACAGATTAAAGAAGTTGATTTGGTTATCTCAAACAGAGTATAGACAAGGTTTTGCAACGTTTCAATATGGAGAAGAGAAAGGCATTGAGTGTTCCATTGCCACCATATGTGAAACTTAGCAAACAAGATTGTCATGTGTCTGAGGAAGAAAAGGCTGAAATGGATAAGATTCCATATGCGTCTGCAGTGGGTAGTTTGATGTATGCAATGATTGCTACACGTCCGGATATTGCATTTGCAGTGGGAGTGGTTAGCAGATATATGTCAAATCCCGGCAAGAAACATTGGGAGGTAGTGAAATGTATCATGAGATACTTAAAACATACAAAGAGTATGCGCATATTCTATGGTAGTCAGGATTTGAGTGTCAGAGGATACACTGATGCAGATTATGCAGGAGACTTGGATAAGAGGAGATCTACATTAGGCTATGTCTTTACATTGGTTGGAGGTGCCATATCATGGCGATCTCAATTACAAGATTGTGTTACGCAGTCTACTATAGAAGCTGAGTATGTTGCAGCAAATGAGGCATGCAAAGAAGCTATTTGGCTTGGTAGATTGGTAGCAAACTTGGGAATCAAAGTAGATATGCCAGAGTTATACTGTGATAGTCAAAGTGCTATACAATTGGCAAAGAATCCAGTGTTCCATTCAAAGACTAAGCATATTGATGTGAAATATCACTTCATTAGGGAAGTACTTGAAGACAAGCAGATACAACTGCTGAAGATCCACACCAAGGACAATCCTACTGATCTACTCACAAAGGGACTTCCAAGAGAGGGCTTTGTGCATTGTCGTGAGTTATTGGGCATTGGATAGATGGCAGCCATGTAAATCTTTGTAAATTTATGTTCATAGATTTACAGTTACTTAAAGTGCCACATTGGACTTTAAGTGGGAGGTTGTTGGGATTAAAGCCCAAGTGGCCTCTTATACGGATATGGCCGCCCGCCCGCCTAACTCACTTATCACTAACTCTTTGTATATACTCACTTATACTTTTGTGGATAATAAGGTTTTGGGTGATAACCTTTAAAAACGATTCTCTGCGTACTGTGTAAGCTCTCTGTGTATCTGTGTGTGTGTGTGTGTGTGTGTGTGAGTCGATCCACGCTCCGCTCCGCGACTTCAAGTAGTCAGTGGCCGGTGGTCGCAATTCAATGGCGGTGGCCCAATTCAATGGCGGTGGCCCAATTCAAAAGCGGATTTGTCTTCTCAAGGGCAGCCACACATGGACGGATTGGAGGGTCCGATTTGGACTTATCTACACAAGGGCGGCTACACATGGCTGCCTCTCATAAGAGAGGGCAGCCCTTTTGGCTTAAAAAAGGAGGCCATTTCTACACACATTTCACACTGTGAAGTTGATGCAACAAGGTGGGTGTGAGGTGGTGAGAGTGAAGCAAGGTGGGAGCTCAATTAAGGGTATAATCCCTTTGTAACCTAATTCTTGTAATGTGGGCTACATCCCTTTGCTGCTTTCCCGTGGATGTAGCCCACATTGAGTGAACCATGTATATCATGTGTACTCTCTCTCTGTCTCTACTCTATAATCTCTTGTGTGTGAAAATTGTCTCTATCCATTAAGTAATATACTCAATCATCTACTTAGCTACATCATATTTCCTAACAACTCGTATTAGAGCAAGGTTTGCTCTTAGCTAAATTATCTCAAGGAAAGGATTCCTTGAATTGAGTGGGAGTAATGGCGGAGTAAGGGAAGCTCAACATTGAGAAGTTCAACGGAAAAAACTCCCAACATCAGAAGATGCAGATTGAAGACTATCTCTACTAGAAGGACCTTTATTTGCCACTAGGCGGTCTTGCAAAAAATCTCACAACAATGGTAGATGAAGCATGGATTGTCCTTGATCAAAAGGCACTGGGAACAATCTGGTTAATCTTGGTGTCAACGGTGGCCTTCAACATTTTGGAGATGAAGACCATGGAGGACTTGATGAAGTCACTTGATGACTTCTATGAGAAACCATCGGCATCCAATAAGGTATTTCTAATGAAGCGCTTATTCAATCTAAAGATGGTAGAGAATGGTTCAGTTGCAGAGCACCTAAATGACTTTAACACCAACATAAGTCAACTTCGATCGATGAAAATAAATTTCGATGACGAAGTGCGAGCTCTTCTTATACTATTGTCTCTACCGGATAGTTGGGACAGCCTTGTGATGGCTATAAGTAATTCTATTTCTGGCACAAATACTCTTGATGTTCTGGGTGTTCTCCTAAGTGAGGAAATGCGAAGGAGAAGCACAAGAGAATCATCACGTTTTGCAATGTCAGTGGAAACAAGAGGAAGGCCTAAAGAGAGGTTCAAAAACCAAAAGGGTCATGATCGCTCAAGACGGAGCAAATCATGCACAAAGTCAGTTCTTGAATGTTGGAACTGTGGCAAGAAGGGCCACATCAAGAAGGATTGTTGGTCGAAGAAGAAGAAGGAGTCGGAGTCTCAAGACAACAAGACAACATCGGAGGCCAATGTGGCAAGTAAAGTAGAGCAAGATGCTCTAATTCTCTCATTAGAAAATGTGTCTAATTCTTGGATAGTAGATTCCGGAGCTTCATCCCATGCGACACCACACAAGCAACATTTCCAAGATTACACCAAAGGTAATTTTGGGTATGTATACTTAGGAGATGATGAAGCTTGTGAATTTATCGGCAAAGGTACAGTTTGTGTCAAAACTGCTAAAGGAAATGAATGGAATCCTAAAGATGTTAGGCATGTTCCTTCTCTTCGCAAAAATTTGATCTCTATAGGACAATTGGACGATGAAGGTCATAACATTGCATTCGGAAACAAACGGTGGAAGATCTCAAAGGGATCTTTGGTGGCTGCCAAAGGAGAAAAGGTTGGTACACTTTACTTGTGTACTGTTAGCACGCAACCTTCATCTTTTGCAGCAACTACAAAAGTCGACAGTGCGGTGTGGCACTACCGGCTTGGACATATGAGTGCCAAAAGAATGCAAATCCTTCAAACAAAGAAGCTTCTACCAGGTTTGAAAGAAGTAGACTTAGAGTTCTATGAAGATTTTGTTTATGGTAAAAAAAAGAGGGTAAAATTTCAAAAATCAAGAAATAAAAGAAAAAATAAAAAACTTGAGTTGGTTCATTCTACTGTTTGGGGTCTTATAAGTAAACCATCACTTGGTGGCTCATTGTATTATATAACATTCATAGACGATGCGACTAGGAAAACATGGGTTTATGTCATGAAGAATTAATCCAATGTGTGTTTCATATTTCAAAGTTGAAAAGCCTTTATGGAGAATGAAATAGGTACCAAGATGAAATGCCTCAGATCCGACAATGGAGGTGAATATTGCAGCCAAGCTTTTGAAAGCTTTTGTGCTAACAATGGCATTTGGAGGCAAAAGACAACCCCAAGGACACCTCAACAAAATGGGATTTCAGAAAGGATGAAAGGGACAATCATGGAGCGAGCACGAAGCATGCGACTGCATGCAGGCCTACCGCTTGAGTTTTGGGCGGAAGTTGTAAGTACGTCTGTGTACTTAATCAACCGGTCACCCTCAACGGCATTGGATGGGGGAGTTCCAGAAGATTCATAGACAAGTGAATTATGCATTCCTCAAAGTGTTTGGGTGTGAGGCTTTCATGCACATAGATAGAAGCATAAGATCAAAGCTAGATGCAAAGTCCAAAAAGTGTTTCTTAATTGGCTATGGAGAAGGTGACTTTGGGTATCACCTATGGAATTCTGAAGATGGTAAAATCTTTAGAAGTAGGGATGTAATTTCTAACGAACAAAATATGTATACTTGGAAAGAAAACAAACAAAAGAAACAGGTGATGAGTACATTGAGCTTGAGGATGGTGAAGACTCAAGGACTGCAAACGGTAACAACGTGTAACAACGTCTACCAAATGAGAAGCCTCAACCTATTCCCCGAAGATCCACAAGAGCAAGTAAACCTCTAGAAAGGTTTGTTCCTTCCTTCAACCATCTCTTGATCTCAGATTCTAGAGAGCCAGAAGCATACGAAGAAGCTATGCATCACAAATCCAAAGAAGAATGGATGAAGAGCATGCAAGTGGAGATGGACTCACTACATCGCAACCAAACATGGAAGTTGGTTGAGTTGCCTAAAGGTAAGCAGGAACTTCAAAACAAATGGGTGTACAAGCTAAAGGAAGAAGGTGGGAAGAAAAGTACAAGTCTAAGCTTGTGGTAAAAGAGTTTTCTCAAAAGAAAGGTATTGACTTCAATGAAATATTTTCTCTTGTTGTAAAAATGAACTCAATTAGGCTTGTCTTAAGCCTTGTGGCTGCTCATAATCTAAATCTTGAGAATATGGATGTAAATACGGCATTCCCTCATGGTGACTTAGAGGAGGAAATCTACATGCTTCAACGAAAGGGGTATGAAGTAAAAGGTAAGGAGAAAATGGTTTGCAAATTAAAGAAGAGCTTGTATGGTTTAGACCAAGCGTCAAGACAATGGTACTTGAAGTTTGATCGATGGATGTTGGATCATGGATTCACAAGATGCAACTCGGATCATTGCGTCTACATGAAGAATTTGGGGGATGGGAAGTTCATCATCCTAATGTTGTATATTGATGACATGCTGATTGCAAATGCTAGCATGCTGGACATCAAATACCTAAAAGAGGAGCTTTCTAAATCTTTTTCAATGAAATATTTGTTACCATATACATGTGGTAGTGATGTGTGTGAACACACTAGGACCATCGGGGCATTTTTTCCCTCTTTAGGAGGTTTTTTCCCCTGAGCATTGTATATACGCCCATCACTCTAGGGCTATCCATCTTTCCATTGCACACTAAGTAACACACTCTCTATTGTGTGCCTTGAGCTTCCTTCATCTTCTCCAAGCTGTGTGTGTTTCTTTGCAACCCTAATTCCAACAATTTCTATCAGAGCAGGTCACGTCCTCCCGGGCTTAGTCGCCAGCTGCTCCAGCACACACCTGCTCACTTTCTCCAATTTCAGTGAGCTTTGGCAAGCGTTCGTAGGTCAACAAATATTTTGAGAATTTCGATTTGGGCTTAGAATTTTGATTTGGGCTCATTTCGGGCTCCGTTTCCACTACAGACAGTACTGCACAGGCTATTTTGTCATTTTGTGCAAAATTTCTGTCAGTGTTGTTTTCTGCATAACAGGTGCCTTATAGTCTTCTACGGTTTGTGCTATATAGCACAGGTTGTTCCCGCTCCGTTTCTCCTATTTTCGGGCAGTTTCACATAAGGTGCAGCATTTACCATGGCTGACAACAACAACACAGATGTGTTCAAGATGTTTGCTGTTGAGGACGGGTTGGATGGGGACAACTACCCTATGTGGGCTTATATGATGCAACATGTTCTTGTGCCAAAGGGTGTCTGGAACATTGTGCAGGGCATTGATGTACGTCCTGGTTCTGAGGATGTAGGCGATGTTGAGGATGTTGCAGGTCTTGCTGCAAGGATTGCAGTTGTTAGAGTTGTTTTTCCTACAGCAGAACAAGCTCGTTGGAATGTTAAGGATGTGCAGGCTCATGCATTGATTGCGTTGTCTGTGAAGCGCACCATTGTTCCTCACATCCGTTCAGCAAAATCTGCAAAACAGGCTTGGGATATTCTAGAAGTTGTCAAGTTTGATGCATTATGTACATTGCTATTGCAAGAGTCACTTTCTAGAAAAAACAGGACTAGGCAGCGTGCATTTGAACTGGCTTTTATTGCTTCTCAAAGAAAGGGTGGTAACAGTAATGCAGCAACTTCTTATGGTTCTGCTGCGAGTGGCAAAAATTCTGTTCCTAATTCTTTTGCTGGCAGCACTTCGTCTGGCAATTCTGGTGATAAGGGCAAAAAGAAGATGTGTTGCCATTATTGTAAAGCCAATGATCACTTGATCAAGTCATGTCCTAAGTTGAAGGCCAAAGAGGCTAAGAAGAAAGAGGGTGGTTCCACTGCAAATGCTGGTTCCACTACAAATGCAGCCATTGTTGAGTCTTCTATGAAAGGAGACTATGCTGCTGATGTTGATGTAGAATGGGCTTTTAGCACAGAGTGCACTTACAATCATGTTGTCCATGATGCATGCTTGTTAGTTGCTGCAGATTCACATGTGTGGTATTTCGACAGTGGTGCTACAAAGCACATTACCTCACATCGTGAATTGTTTACCTCTCTCGAGTCTGTCCCTCATGGGAATTTAGTCACTTGTGCCAACAACGCCTCTTATCCAGTTCAAGGAGTTGGAAAGATTGTGCTCACTGCTGCTAATGGCAGTTCCTTCACACTTGTTGATGCACTTTATGTACCTGGGATCAAGAAGAATCTCTTGTCTGTATCCACACTTGCTAGACTTGGACTTGTAGTCAAATTTGTGGATGACAGATGTACAGTTCATGATCTCAGTTTTGGTGATGAAATTGTTGCATCTGGGCTTTTGTGCCGTGGGCTGTATAAGCTCACTTTGTATGACAAGTGTGGAAAAAATTTTGCAAATGATGTTTCAGATTCAAGGGCTATTTCAGATGCAAAACTTTGGCATGCACGTTTTGGTCATCTGAATTTTTCCAGTTTGCTGCGTTTGCAGAAATCTGATATGGTTGCTTCTTTGCCGCCTCTTGAAGCACCTGCAAACATGTTTGTGATGGCTGTATTTTGGGTAAGATGCAGCGTTCTAAATTTCCAAAGGATGGTTCAGTTCAGGCCACATGCAGGTTACAGCTTGTGCATAGTGATGTTTGTGGACCCATGCAAACTCCGTCCTTGGGCAATTACCTGTACTTCGTGACTTTCATTGATGATTACTCCATGCATGCATGGGTATTTCCGCTTAAAGTGAAGTCCGAAGTTTTTATGTGCTTCAAACAATTTCTGGCTATGGCTGAAAATGTCTCGAAATGTACTATGGGCACCCTCCGTTCCAATCGAGGAGGGGAGTATATGTCTCATGAATTTAATGCATTTCTGGCTAGTCGTGGGATAAAACACCAATGTACAGTGCCTTATACACCTCAGCAAAATGGTGTTGCTGAGAGGAAAAACAGGTCACTAACAGAAATGGCACGATGTATGGTCAAAAGTCAAGCTTTTCCGCATTCTTTTTGGCTTGAGGCCATTATGTGTGCCACTTATGTACTTAATAGGTGTCCTACGAAAGCTTTGCAGTCTATTACTCCATATGAAGCATGGCATGATAGAAATCCTTCTATTGAGCACATGCGTGTTTTTGGTTGTTTGGCATGTGCTTTGGTGCCACAACTGCAGCGCATAAAATTGGATGATAAGGCTGCCAAATGTATTTTTGTTGGTTATAGTGCTCAAAGCAAAGGTTACAGGTTGTATCATCCGCAAACAAAACGTATTCTGGTGAGTCTCTCGGGATGTAGTGTTTGTGGAAGATTCTGTTCAGCTCTTGCTGTCATGTACTAGAGACAGTAATGTAAGTTCACAAGACATTTATGACACTTTGTTGCCTCTTTTCAGTGGTGGAAATACGAATGTAAGTTCCAATGAGGAAAATGTACAGCCTATGGGGGTTTCTGAAAATGTTTTAGATCAGCCTATTACTGATGCAGATGTACATGATGTACTTGATGAGGAAAGGGCTGAAAATGAGCAGGCTAGAGGTATGCCAAAATGGCTGGTGCACACTTTGCGTGACAGTAAATTGGATGCACCTTTGTCTAGTCGTACTCGTTCGGGCTCTCGCCATGCAGCTTATGCATCAGATTGTTATGCTTTGGCTGTGTCTAGCTTACATGATGTTGAGGAGCCTCTGTCTTTTGATGAAGCACAAAATTCAAAAAATTGGATGGCTGCCATGCAATCAGAATATGATGCACTTATAGAAAATGACACATGGACTTTATGTGATTTGCCTTGGGATGTACATCAATCAGGCATTGTTACTGCTTTCTTGAATGGTGACATATTTGAGGAAGTTTATGTAACGCAGCCTCGCGGTTTTGTCATAAAAGGACAAGAGGACAAAGTGTGCAAATGTAACAAGGCTTTGTATGGGTTGAAGCAATCTCCTCGTGCTTGGTATGAGAAATCTGACACTCATTTGGTCAAACAAGGCTTTCGTAACAGTCCAACAGAAAGCACATTGTATGTAAAGCGTGAGGGTGATGTACTTCTCATTGTGGTTCTTTATGTTGATGATTTGCTGATCACTGGACCAAATGAGAGACATATTGCTGAATTTAAGGCTGATTTGAATGCTACTTTCAAGATGAAAGATTTGGGGCTGTTGCATCATTACTTGGGTATACAGTTTAAGCAGTGTGATGGTGGTATTTCCTTGTGTCAGAAAAGTTACATAGAGACATTGCTATGTAAGTTTGGACTTGAGGATTGAAAACCTATTGCCACTCCCATGGAAACAGGTTTGAAGTTGAGTCTACATGATGCTAGCAATCCTACTGATGTCACTCTTTATCAAACTGTTGTTGGCTGCCTCATTTATGTATGCAACACGAGGCCGGATATTCAGTTTGCAGTCTCACAGGTCAACAGATTTATGCATAGCCCAGGGTCTAAGCATTGGCAGGCTGTTAAGAGGATTTTCCGCTACCTTAGTGGCACTTTACATCTTGGCTTGTTTTATCCCAAGGGGGGATCATTGCCGCCAGACTTACATGCTTTTCAGATTGGGCTGGTTTTTTTGACACGCGAGTGTCCACAAGTGGTTTTTGTTTCATGCTTGGCAGTTCATGTATATCATGGTTGAGCAAGAAGCAACCTATTGTGGCCACTTCGAGTTGTGAGGCTGAGTACAGGGCAATCTTCACAGCTACGGTTGAGTGTGTATGGCTCAGACGCCTTATGGCTGATTTGGGTGTTGGACAGGACACTGCCAACACTATCTACACTAACAGTCAGAGTGCATTGGCAATTGCGAGGAACCTAGTTTTTCATGCTCGCACAAAGCACATTGAAGTGCATTACCACTATGTCAGGGAGAGGCTCTCAACAGGAGAGATCGGCTTGGCTTATGTGCCAACACATGACAACCTTGCAGATCTTTTCACAAAGGCATTGTCTTGTGAGAAGCTTGAAGCTTTCCGCAAAGCTTTGGGCTTACTCCCCTTTGTGGACTGATCATGTCCTTAGGGCATGGCACTTCCCTTTACTCATGTGCCAGCTCTCGTTCACCGCATCACTCCAGGGGGGATTTGTTACCATATACATGTGGTAGTGATGTGTGTGAACACACTAGGACTGCCGGGGCATTTTTTCCCTCTTTAGGAGGTTTTTCCCCCCGAGCATTGTATATATGCCCATCACTCTAGGGCTATCCATCTTTCCATTGCACACTAAGTAACACACTCTCTATTGTGTGCCTTGAGCTTCCGTCATCTTCTCCAAGCTGTGTGTGTTTCTCTGCAACCCTAATTCCAACAATATTTAGGTGCTACAAAGAGGATACTTGGTTTAAAGATATCAAGGAAAAGGACGAAGAAGACAATAAATCTATCTCAAGAGGATTACATCAAGAAGGTACTACAAAGGTTTGCAATGCAAAATGCAAAAACGGTTTCTACACCTTTGACTGGTCACTTTAAACTAACCAAGGATATGTGTTTAAAGACACAAGAGGAGATAGCCTATATGTCTAAAGTTCCATATGCTGCAGCAGTAGGTTCTCTTATGTATGCTATGGTCTGGACAAGGCCATACATTGCACATGTAGTGGTAGTTGTAAGTAGGTTCATGGACAACCCAGGTAAAGAGCACTAGCAAGTTGTGAAGTGGATAATTAGGTATCTAAAAGGGACAACAACAAATGCTTTGTATTTTGGAGAAATTGATATTTTTCTAGAAGGGTATGTTGATGCAGATATGGCAGGTGACAAAGACACTCAAAGGAGCACTACTGGCTATGTCTTCACGGTTGGAGGCACAGCAGTAAGTTGGGCTTCAAAGCTGCAGAAAGTGGTCTCACTTTCTACCACGGAAGCAGAGTATGTAGCAATGACAGAGGCAAGAAAAGAAATTTTGTGTCTTCACTGATTCTTAGAAGAGCTTGGATTCAAACAAGACAATTTTGTCTTGTACGGTGATAGCCAAAGTGCTATCCATCTTGCAAAGAACTCAGCCTTTCATTCAAAGACAAAGCACATTGAGGTGAGATATCATTTCATACGCACTCTTTTGGAAGAGGGACAACTAAATCTAGAAAAGGTACATACAAGTGAAAATCCTGTAGACATGTTTACAAAGGTGGTCAACAAGGAGAAGTTGAGCTTTTGCTCATCTTCAATCGGCATTCAAGGATAAAAAGCTGGGATGGAAAGCAGTCACAAGTTTGGTTTGGAGATCAGTCTCCAAGCGAGAGATTGTTAAGTATGGAGCTTGATTTAACCCTTGTAAATTTTTATGGTAAAAATGCAAATTTGTAAGACCCCCATTATGAGGAGAAGCCATCCTGCATGAAGAAAAATCACTCGCCAGAATATTATGGCCGGACAGCGGTCGAAAAGTGGTCGAAAAATGACCGGTCGACCGATTGGCTGGTGGCCCGGTAGTCAATGGCCGATAGCCAGTGGTCGGAAGTCAATGGCCAGTGGCCGATGGCCGAATTCAATGGCTGGCGGCCGAATTCAAAAGCGGATTTGTCTTCTCAAGGGAGGCCACACATGGGCAGATTGGAGGGTCCGATTTGGACTTATCTACACAAGGGCGGCTACACATGGCTGCCGCTCATGAGAGATGGCAGCCCTTTTGGCCTATAAAAGGAGACCATTTCTACACACATTTCACAGTGTGAAGTTGATGAAACAAGGTGGGTGTGAGGTGGTGAGAGTGTAGCAAGGTGGAAGCTCAATTAAGGGTATAATCCCTTTGTAACATACTTCTTGTTTGAAGTACTAAAGCCATTAAGTGGCTGCTTTCCCGTGGATGTAGCCCACATTGGGTGAACCACGTATATCGTGTGTACTCTCTCTCTCTCTCTCTCTCTCTCTCTCTCTCTCTCTCTCTACTCTATAATCTCTTGTGTGTGAAAATTATCTCTCTCCATTAAGTAATCTACTCAATTATCTACTTAGCTACATCATATTTGCTAACACTTATCTTTTCTATCGCAATAGACTATGCATTACTAACTCACTACGCGAGAAAGTAATGTATAAATCTCATGCTCCTCCTTATGCGGAGCATAGAGGAATTCAATCTACCCTAAAAGGGATAGAAACATATTTCTATTGGCCTACCATCAAAGCAAACATACAAGAGTATATTTCTAAATGTGTGGTATACCAAAAGACAAAGTTTTATAGAGAGAATCAACCTGGATTTCTTCAACCTTTTCCAATCCCTAATTCACCATGGAAGAGCATATCCATGGATTTTATCTTTGGATTGCCTAAGTCTATCCATGGGAATACGGGAATATGGACGATAGTAGACAGGTTTAGCAAACAAGCTCATTTTATACCTGTCAAAAAGACTACCAAATCCCATCAAATGGCAACCCTCTTCATATCACAAATATTCAAGTACAATGGCTTGCCAATGTCCATAGTGTCGGATAGAGATCCTAGAATGACCAGTAATTTCTGGAAGGGTCTCTTTGAGGATTTGGGGACATGTATAAACTTCTATTCGGCCTATCACCTGCAAATGGATGGCCAAAGGAAAATAGCTAACCTAACAATTCTTGATCTACTAAAATCTTATGTAACGGAAGTAGATCAAAGATCCCAATGGGAGAAGTACTTACCCTTAGTGAAGTATGCCTACAATAATATTGTACATACATCCACGGGAAAAGCACCTTTCAAGGTAATTGAAGAAAGATCCAAAAGTCCCTTGCTACTTAAGGTACACGCGAAGACCTTTGCTGCAGATGAGTATAGCCGAGACCTACAAGAATATTTTCAAAAGATTAAAGATGTTATCTCTATCTCATAGCAAAGGCGAAAGGCTGCTGCTGATAAGCACAGAAGAGTCTAAGCCTTTAAAGAAAATGGTTGGGTCTTGCTTAAATTTCCCAAGGCTCGATTAAGGCACACGACAGGCAAGAATCCTACGGGACACCAAAAGTAATATGGCAAATTAGCGAAAAGGTACTATGGTCCCTTTCAAATTCTTAGGACGATCAATAAGATGGCCTATCAACTCAAGTTGCCCAATCATTGGCTCATACACAATGCTTTTCATGTGAGCCTACTAAAGCCTTACAAAGGAGAGCCAAGAACCAACTATTGACCCACCGGATATCGAGGACCAAGAAGTGGTGTTGCAGCTCAATTCTATTCTCCGACATGAAGACAAGGTATTGAGAGGCGGTAAGATTATTCGACGGTATCTTATTAAGTTTAAGAACTATCCTTTTGAAGATGCTAGATGGATGCAAGGTATAAAATTAAAGGATAATCTAAACCTTGTCAATGCTTACAACACATTCTAGAGTAAGAAAATGTAAAAATGTTTAAAAGGAACAAAGTTTTTGTCTTATAAGACTCTCTTTTTCTTTACTGTGCACAAATGTTAAGAAGTATGCATGCTTAGGATCAAGTTTGCGGAGACGACGTCTTCCAAACACCAAGTAGATCTTGTCACTCTACTATGGAAGATTGACAAGAGTAATGCGCAGACATGCTTGCAGCAACTTAGGCTCTCAAGCACCAAATTGATTAGTCATTCATTCTAGAATGATGTTGTAGGGTAAGACAGGGATCCTCTACCCGCTAGGAAAAGGACTAATGAATAGGCTTTATCTTCTCTACCCCATAGTCGAGGACGACTATGATTTCAAGAGAGAGGTAATGTCATAATAACTAATATCTAATTCTCCTAAATGATTTTCTCATGTTAAACTAATCATTTAATATGAAAAAGTACCAAGGAAGAAAAAGCTAGAATATTGGTTAGGCTGACAAACCGGTCACAATAAGGACTTAAAGGAGGGAAAATAGAGATCCGAAGGGGGGACCATCTGCAAAAGAGCAATTTGCAACAATGGGCTTCAAAGACCCTAAGGTTCAGCCCATTAAGACTTCCAAAATGCTAAGGTTCCGAAATTCAAAGGTTATGTTCAATGATCAAACTCTAGGTAAACTAGATGCTTGTGGGAAGACTCAAAAGTCTTCCCACATCCCTATCTTGGAGGGGGCGAGCCCTTTTAGTAGGGGATGAGAGAGAAACACACACACACTTTAGCAAGCTCCCTTTACACAAAGAGAATAGGGGACATGTCAGCTCCCTAGCCCAGTTGCCCCCAAGGTGCATTCAAATCCTATTGGATGGCCATAGAGGTGGACCAATGAGAATTAGGCTAGAGTATATTTAGTTTAATTTATTTAAAAACACTTGATAAAAGAACCAATAGAAATTAATCTCTCTAGAATATTATTGGACAGTCTCCCAAAGGGTCCAATGAGCATTCAACAGCCCAATAGCTTGCCTGATTCCTATTGGCGAGAAGACTAAGGGGTCTAATGAGAGTTTAATTGCATTAATTAAATACCTAGATCTCTCACAAAAGGGGAAAGGGAGACACGTGTCACAAGGCTATCACTTATGCTTCTTAATTATCATTGGCTAAGCTTTGCAGGGTCCAATAGGATGTCAGCATGAGTAAAAAGCAAGAGGGGTCAACCAAGAGAAAGAGAGAGGGCTGATTTTGGCAAGGCATTATCACACACACACTCACACAATATCATGTGTGGTGTAAAGAATACTATCTCCTTCTCAAGATTTAATGGAAAGCTCATCATCTACTCCAAGCTTGTGAGAAGGGAGGCCTACAGCAACAACTCTTTGCTTTGCGATGCAAATCCAACCAAGAGCCAAGCTCCAATGCATGCTCATCTCCTCTACCATGCTAATCACTAAGCTATGCTAATCTATTATGAGTGATTATGTGAGGAGACATACCTCTTTCTCGTAAGAATACTCCTTCTTCCTCTCAATCTACTCTCATACCCTGCTAGCTCTCACCATCTTTGAAGGTGTGTGAGGTCTTGGGTCTGAGACCGTGTGGGAATTGATGTTGTGTTTTATAAGTGTGATCTTGGTGCTTGAAGCTTCCATTTTCATTGCACCAACAAGTTATTGAAGGAACATAAAGTATTGTATTGTAAAATGTCTCCCTTGATGAGGAAAACCTATAATACAAGGCCTTTTGAAGGGGGGACCGGATCCATGTAAATCTGGTTCTCAACTGTTGTTAATAGTTTAATTTATCTCTCTTTTTGAAGTATTGCTCATGCTTATCTAACTAGGTATTATGGTTTTTTTTGCTCTCTCTATCCAAGCACTCTTGCTATGCTCATTAGGAATCTATTCTAATGAAATGCTCACTATGTCTATGCTATTTTCCACTACACAAGTTACTAGACCATTAAATGTTACAATACGACCAGATCTAAGGTTCATATAGACTTATTAATCTCTAGATAGAGTACTTACCGATGGATTAGATTGTTATCCGTTTTTTCACTTGACTTGGATTCAACTCCTGTCAAGCTCCCAATTCTTTGCCTGCAACCTGGTTCCTGTGTCAGTTTTAACCAAGTTAGTTGTTTTCTCTCAAAGACTGTATACTTTTTGCTAACTATTGTGATTGGTCTGTGTATATCACTTCAATCTGAGCTAAGTGAGTCAGTAATTGAGATTTTCAAATTCTACCTTTGCAAAGAGATAAATGACTAATATGCAACCTGAAAACTGAGTTAACATGTACTAATTTGGATCCGATGGAACCCAAACTTGACCAGTGGCCTTGTATTATATTGTTCTAACACTGTAAAAGCTCGAAAGTTCAAAATCTTGTCTCTAGGACTCAAAAGTAAATAATCTGATTATTTATTTTTCTCAATTTTTCTCACTTTTTAGGTTTGTTTTTCCATATAAACACCTTGTTGTAATCTCTGGACAAGTTTCATTGGGTTTGAACAAGATTTGTCCAAGTTATCAACTGTTTAGTGTCCGCAGACTCGGTTTTCAAGAATCTGGCTTAAGTCTCACTTTTGTGATCCAAATTCCATCAAATTTGATGATGAGTATTCTAATTGATATGCTTCACTTGGTGGTATATTCAATTGTGCAAAAGTTCTCAATTTTGAGACAGATGTAAATAATTGCGATGATTTACTTCTAAGATCTTTTAGCATTTTTTTGCTAAGATGTTGATACAAACAGGTAAAGAAAATCAACTTAAGCTCCCTAGCAAAGTTTCATCAAGTTTGGATAAACCCTGGTTAATTTGTCAACTTTTTTGTGTCTGCAAAATGTCTTTACAAAATTGGCCACAATTTTCACTTTAAAGATCAAAATCTTACCAAATTTGATGTAAGTGCTCAATACAAAGATTATAGAACTTGTGCTATGCTTGGTCGGTCAAAAATGTTTGAAAATTGAAAAAAAAAATCATGATTATTTACTTTTGACAAGTTTTATCATATTTTTTATCATCTGAGTATACATACATATTAAACACTTTAAACTAAGCCTCTTGGACAAGTTTCACCAAATTTGAACATGATTTATCAAGTCAAACTCAATTTCTCGACAATCAGTACAGAGTTCAGATTTTATCAAGTTTTTGGTATATTTTGTGATTTAAACTCTATGAGCCTTCACAAAAGATATTTATAATCATGCATAGAGTCTCTGGTATTAACCTTGATCAATTTTGAGCTAAAAGTAAATAATCACGATTATTTACTTTTGGTCTAAAATGAATATTTTTTACAATTATTTCAATGGTTAGTCTTTTTTGTGACATGTTTTAAGCCTCTGAGTGAAGTCAAAACTTAAATTGGCTTAAATTCTCAAGAAAATATAAATTATCTAAGTTTTTGCAAACTCTTGAAAATTTATCTCAAAATGCATCCTTATGCTTACCCACTGGTCCATAGAACTTATATGAGCATAATCTCCAGCCAGTTTCAATGATTGACAATCTTTTGATGATGTTTCAAGTTATAGACCTGAAATTCTGCAACTTCACATAAACAACTCACAGATGATTCTTTCGGAGTGAGCAATGATTTGAGATCCCACCTCGGATTCTACTTACCCTACTCTTAAGTTCTGTTGTAATGGGTTGTAGAAAGTGTCCATAAACACTTATTTTCTTGTTTTTTATGGTTTTCTAAGTCTTGATTTTAAAACTTGTTTATCGTTTCCAAATTCATAACTTGATCCTACAATCCTACAAGGTACTTAGCAAGTATAATCGACTCCCAAACTACCTCTACACAACAAAAGATGATACTCTTAAGGTATGCGGTTTTTAAGAGAAAGTTTAACTATAGGCGATCATAGAGGAAGTTAAAAGACAACTACACAAGACGCTTTTGTTTTTCCTAGTTTAGGTATATTCGTCCCTGACAGAGGCGCTAAATGTGAATGGGTTTCCTAACCTCACTTTTATCTTATTGCAGACATAGCGGGAACCACGAACATAATTGTCAATCCATGGGACGAAGCTGACTCGACTAGTGCATAGAAGCTACAAAAGGGTGTCAATCTCTTGGAAAACAACAGACAACTCGCATCTAATACAAGCTACACTCAAATGATCTAAGTCATCAAAAATTAGTCACTAATCAACAAACAAATCATGACCATTTCAACATCAAACAATATACGAATGCTATGAAACTCTTAGGACGAGTATATAAGACCTAAGCACACATGCTTATGATTTCAAATTTCACTTTTGATAGAGTGTACAAAATACGATTATTAACAGTAGTGAGATTTTGACATAATCGTTGCTGACCCTGAATGCATTTAAATGCTAGCAACGATGCCCCAATACCCCACCTATGCTTACTTTGTGATTTCCTACCTTAAATTTTTACTTATGATGAAATTAAGCCACATGTCGACGATGTAAAAAGCTATGATTTACCATGATATGTTTACGTCAATGCGTAGCACTCTTATCTATGGTTGTAACGTAACATACGACACTATAATGTGACAACCGACAAGGGAGATAGACACGAGGAGGAGAGAAATGAACGCCGTAAGCTCACGCTCTGTATTTCTTATCCAAAAACTTTAAATTAACTTTACAAAATTGCTTTTTATACCTTAATCAAGATTTCTTTGATCAAAAACTATTTTTTTCAAAACTGTAACTAAAGATAAATTGATACAATCTTGAAGCTTATAGCTGCGGCTCGTAGATTTCAATATCCACTCGTTCAATAAGAGTTATAATATTTCCGATTCATAAAAAGAATAAGTGTTTTTACAATAAATCAAAAAAATGTTACATGGGTTAACTTGGTGCTAACAATTAGTCCACCTTCTCCAAAGAGATCTTGTTTTCAAAATCTCAAAAGTCTACTTGGACAGCTCTTCAATCTTTTTGGTCCAAGCTCCCTAATTCTTTGACTTCAATTGTCCTTCATCTTCAAAGCTCTTAATGTTAAATGAACTAGAGTCTGATGACGTTTCTTCTAAAGAACTTTAACTAGAACTAGAACTAGATTTGGCTCTTTTCATTCCTTTTTCTTCTTCCCATGTTGTTCTAGTTTCAAGGCTCGTTGAACCAGGTCATTGAACTTCTTTGTTGAAGCTAGTACCTCTTGCTCCCTCAGCTTTTTACTCCTAAATCCGCTCAAAAATCATGTTCGCATTCTCTTTTTCGAGAGCGGTTTGTGTAGCTGTCTGAGCAACTCCTTGATCTTTTCCACATAACTTCTTACATATACATTCCTTGCCGTATTTTGTCGAGTTCACAAAGAATGTCTTCATTCTCATTGTATTCGAGAACTAAGTCTAATATTGGGAGACTTGATATGTCAAGAGTTTAAGCTCACCATCGTGACTGCCAAAATGGAATAAGCTCAAGCTTGACAATTCTAACAGAGTTAGACTTGAGAGTTATTGGCCAAGAAATATGAGTACTAGATGAGCTGGTAAAGTCTGGTTAATGGTTTAGAACTTCAGATATCAAATGACCAGATGTCATAGAATCAGACAAGTTCAAATGGACCGAATAGCTAGAGGGTGTTCCCAGACGATGGCTATGGTCGGGTGATTAGTCCACTAACGTGTATTCCTTAAGCGGTCTAGGTAGCTGGGAGATCCTCTCTGCTCATTTTTATCTGTGATGCGGACATAACATCATAATCACTGCTCCTTATTACTAATGATGTGCACAAAGCACATCAATACACGACACACAAGGAACATACTCCTTATTACATTATAATCATTGCTTCTATGCCATGATATCAGAGAGACACATACCCAAGTGATACTTCAATCCACGTAATACATCCTCTCTTCTTCCCTACTATACTCTTCCCGCATAGCTTTGATGTTCCTTGCGTCCTCCTCCAAGCCAGCACCTGCATAAATTTCAGTCATCAAAACATAAGCAGCAGCATCATATTTATCTATTTGTACAGCATTGTCAAAGGCCAATCTCCCAAGCTTCACATTTCCAAACTGCCGACAAGCACCCAACATAGCAAGCCAAACTGGAAGATCATTCAGGGTTGGCATCCTCTTGATCACTGCCAGGGCCTTGTCTAATTCCCCTGCACGGCCCAGAAGGTCCACCATACTAGTTTGGTGCTCTAAATCTGGTGAAATGCCATATCTTGCACACATGTTACCTAAAAACATTTGGCCCTCATCCAGTTGACCTGAGCGACTGCATGAAGCAAGCGTGGAAACCAACGTGACTGCATTTGGGGAGAGGCCCTCACGTTGCATGCAGTCCAAACACTTAAGGGCTTCCTCACCCTGCGCATGTTGCGCATATCCTGCAATTAGTGCACTCCAGGAGACTACATCCCGAATAGGTAACTCATCAAGCACTCGAGCTGCTTTTGAAAGTGCGCCACACTTTGCATACATGTCTACCAAAGCATTCCCAACAGCGACATCTTTCACCAAAAACCCCTCTCTTTCAATGTGAGAGTGAATTTGTTGGCCCTTGTCAGCTGCTCCTATGCTGCCGCATGCTTTCAAAATGCAGATAAATGTGACATCATTTGGAGGGAAGCCCTCATGTTGCATCCGCTCAAAGCACTTTAATGCTTCCTCACCCTGCCCCTGCTGAGCATATCCTGCAATTAGGGCATTCCAAGAGACTACATTTCGAGCAGGAAGCTCATTAAGGACCTGGGCTGCTTTTGCAAGAGCACCACATTTGGCATACATATCCACCAAAGTAGTGCCAAGAACAATGTCTTTCTCTAGCAACCTCCGTTTTACAATCTCATGGTGAATTTGTTCCCCCTTGTCAGCTGCTCCTACACTGCTGCAGGCTTTCAAGAGAAAGGTGAAGGTGACTGTGTCTGGAGAAAGGCCATCCCTTTGCATTTGTTTGAGACACTTTAGAGCGTCCTCGCCCTGCCCCTGTTTGACATATCCTGCAATTAGAGAAGTCCAACAAACAACGTCCCGAATAGGAAGCCCCTTGAGCACTCGCGCTGCTTTTCCCATTGCCCCGCACTTGGCATACATATCCACCAAAGTGTTTCCAAGCACTCGATCCTTCCCAAGTAACCCCCGTCTTACAATCTCGTCATGAATTTTTTCACCCTTGTCAGCTGCTCCTATGCTGCCACAGGCTTGCAAGACAGATATGAAGGTGACTGTGTTTGCAGAGTGGCCCTCCCGTTGCATCTGCTCAAAGCATTTCAGTGCTTCTTCGCCCTGCCCTTGTTGAGCATATCCCCCGATAAGCGCACTCCAAGCAACCACATTTCGTACAGGAAGCTCTTTCAGCACTTGGGCTGCTTTTCCAAGGGCACCACATTTAGCATACATATCCACCAAAGAAATTCCGAGAACAACATTCTTGTATAACAACCCCTGTCTTGAAATCTCGTCATGAATTCGCTGACCCTTGTCAATAGCTTCTATGCTACTACAACACTTTAAGATACTAATAAAAGTAAGTGCATCCGGAGAGAGGCCCTCACTTTGCATCCTTTCAAACAACTCCAGAGCTTCCTCGCCCTGCCCTTGCTGGGCATACCCTGCAATCAATGCATTCCAAGAAACGACGTCTCGAACAGGAAGCTCATCAAGCACTTGTGTTGCTTTGGCAAGTGCTCCACATTTGGCATACATGTCCACAAGAGTGTTACCAAGTACAATATCCTTCTCCAGCAACCCCTGACTTGTGATCTCATCATGGAATTTTTTGCCCTTGTCAATATCTCCTACGATCGCACAGGCTCTCAAGAGGCAACTAAAGCTGAATGTGTTTGGGGACAGCCCATCACATTGCATTCGATCGAAACACTTTAACGCTTCCTCGCTCTGCCCATGTTGCACATATCCTGCCAACAAGGCATTCCAAGTGACTACATTCGGAAAAGGCGTCTCATCTAGCACTGCTGCTGCTTTTGCGAGTGAAGAGCACTTAGCATACATACTGACTAAAGTGGTCGCTACATAGCAATTCTCTGTCAGCAAACCCCATTTGACAATCTCAGCATGTATGCTTGTACCTTTGTGAAACTCTTTTTGCTTGGCACAAGCCTTCAAATGAGCAACAATATCAGTAGCTCCTTTGAAAGTATCTATGGTGGTCGCCATGTTCCTTTAGCGGCACGTGAATTTTGCAGCTTCATTCCTGTTGAGATCACAATCGGAGAATCCAGCACAGATTAAACTAGCACTCAATCCACAAGGTATCCTTCAGAAAATCTGCAAGGGATCCCTAAAGCCACGACTATATATATCCATGGTGCAAAAACGCCCCCTGGACAAACGGAACCAGGCCGTTTCCATGAGCGGCAGTGTTCGGCATATCGTGCCGTTTTCAATTTCAAAAATGCTGGTTGAGGGCAAGGGGAAAGGGAGAAATTCCGCCCCAAAATAGAGAAAAATAGAGTAAAAACCCACAAAATAAGCTTAATTTTCTAAAATTTCTTCTTGGCAAATTTAAGGAAAGGAATTTTGTATGTTTGGGAAAATGATTTTTCCCGAACACTGCATGAGCCTTTTGTGGGCACCAGATGGATGCTGATCCGGAAACCGTTTTTTTAATGATGTCAAAAATGTATAATGGTCCCACTCTCCTCTGACACGGGGTCCTAACCATGGGATCAATGGCTCTTGTCGAATTCTATTGTTTTAAGTTTAAGTTTATGGAAAAACACATCTACGTCAGAGAAAGCGCACGCGGGCATGATCCTTAAGGTTCAGACTCTCAAGCTAGTGGTGAGGGTTCAAATCTCGGTTGGGAAAGCACGGGCATCCCGAGATTAGACCCCGCGTGGCCGGTAAAACCTAAACTCGAGATCCTGAGATTAGTTTTGTAAAGTCGAAGGATCCTGAGTTTAGTTTTAGCAGATGGATGGTCCATATTGATCTTTCACTTGAGACCATTGATCCCATGGTTAGGACCCCGTGGCACTTAAAGGGGAGGAGTCACTCTCTCGCCTAACAACGATAAACAACACGAGGCCTGCCAGTACAACATGTGAGAGTAGTCAAAATTGAAACATGAGCAAGACTGGTCAAAGTGCCAAACCTTTAAATAGATGGCATTCAATTGGTGGAGACTACAATTACTATGTGTTGACCGATTTGGGATCTTATCATTTATCGCCCGAGAAGAACTATGATATAGATGCAATGTTGGTGGCCACTAGGGAGAGAGTCTTGGAATCTACAAAGAAAATATTTATTACTTGGTAAGTCTAGGATAGAGGTCCCTATTTAGAGACACTTAGATTGGGAGTGATGGATTGGGGGTGATATGTGACCAAACTGCAAAGTTAGGGGGCTAGCATGAAGCGCCACGTGGCCGTCTACAAGTGGGACTCAGTTGGTGACGTGGACTGGCAGACAATTTTCACAAATTGTGTGTAACAAATTATGGGGTGAGTGGGAGTATGAACTTGCCCCTCGCACGTGCGCGATAACAGCCCAAGAAAGTAGTGACAGTTACTAGTACCACTAATGTAGCGCTTGTGTAAAGGCTCTTGGGCATGCCAGTTTAGGGACATGCAGCTTCGTGTGCTGCGCTTGTCGACCTTCACGGCGTTCTCTGGCTTTTTGTCCTCGAATGACCTGCGCGCATTGCAGCCAGCTTTCAAGGGCATGAGGTTCTGCGCCAGCTTGCAACAGGATGACCTGCGCGCATTGCAGCCAGCTTCCAAGGGCATGAGGTTCTGCGCCAGCTTGCAACAGGCTTCCAAGGGGGAGTTTCTTGGGTTGTGTAGCTACTGCGCTAGCCTGCAGCAAGCTTCCAAGCATCACAGGAGGAGCCTACACTGTAATAAGCCCTGGGGCGCATGACCTGTGCCGAGGAGCCCCTGCTATGTCGGCATTGCGATAGCAAACGTGCATGACATTGCGATCTTCAACACGACTTTGTAATTGCATTGCTTGGTAAGTCTCAAAGAAAGCATGCCATATCATTGCTGCCTCTAAATTTGTGGGCATTTCACTCTTTTTTTTTCTGTGTTCAGATGCTCAAGTGTTCAGGGACATGCAGATGAGGGGGCCAATGCTGGAATGATTGGACAGATCAGTACTGGGTAAGGTGAGATGCCTATCATCTCACTCAGCAATCATGTCTCAATTTAATCTTTTACGAGCTAGCATTTCTTCGTCGTCACCTAAATGTGAGGTGTATTATGTTGTTGAGCCCTTAGCCAAATTGAATGTTACCTGATTTGATTTATGAGTCTACATTGTGACTCATGGCATGATTGTCTAATGTGCTGTTGTTTTTCTGAACTTCAAATTGGATTTCAAATCACAATAGAAGGTTAAATTAAGACCTGCAAAATATTGATGGCAACATTATTGCCAAGACTTGCAAAAAAGATGAGGTATATTAGTAAATCGGTGACATTTTGGTAGGTTACAACAGTGTATCTAACAAGGACTTATACAAAAACTTTGAGGTTCAAAATGATTTTAGATGGCCGATTGGCAGGCAAATAGGATTGTACGTAAGTAAGAGGCCATACAATGAAACCTGCAAAAAGGGACATTTTTGGGGATTCAAGACCTCTAGACTCGCATACTTGTGGTGATGCCTCGTAAACTTCTAGTGGTCTGTTGGCGAGACCTTCGCAATTTCTCCATTTGTCATCTCCTGGCATTGGCATGGTATGGATGATCAACATGCAATGGATTTAGAATCAAACCTTCTAAGGAACCACCCTCCCAAAGAATGGCCCGCATCCTTTTCTCAAAAACAAGTTGTTGTGCTTCCCAATCTTTCTTAGACCTCTTGGCTTGAGCTGCCTCTTCTTGTCGTTGTTTACATGCCTCTATTCCTGCAAGTGATTGGAGTCTTCGTTTCTCTTTCTCCACTTTATTCTGCTCTCTAGCTTTAGCAATCTCGTCCTTCTTAGCATTCTTAGCCTTCATGATCTCAATATACTTGGGTGAAGTGAGTATCAAGTTGTTCGTATAGTCCACAAATGCCTCTCTAGGTGCTTGTCTTACTGATACCTCTGACATTGGCACTCGTAAAAGATCAATTATACGGGACTGATCACTTTGAGACTGGCTTCTTTGCATGGGTTGCTTGTTTGAAGAGAGGTTATTGTTCTCTTTGTCAACATACCCTTCTACAGGTGGAAGGTAGTATCAACTACAAAACAATCTTCTTCTAGCGACCTCATAAAGCTGATTTGATGTGTTGATTCACTCTGATCTGCTGTAATTTGTTGTGTTGATTTGCTCTCATCTGCTCTAATCTAATGTGCTGGTGTGGTATGATTTACTCTGATTTGATGTGCTAATTCGCTCTGATTTGCTCTGATTTGATGTGTTGATTTGCTTTGAATTGCTCTGAGTTGATGTGCTAATTCACTTACTCTGATTTGAGGTGCTGGTTCTCTCTGATTTTCTATGATTTGATGTACTGATTCGCTCTGATTTGCTATGAGTTGATGTGTTGATTCACTGTGATTTACCCTGATTTGATGTGTTGGTTCGCTCTGATTTGCTCTGATTTGATGTGCTAATTCGCTTTGATCACACAACAAACTTGGTACAACAGTTCTTCTAACCTGTGCTTCTTGTGTGTTACTTACCATCGAATGTAGTGCTAGAATAGCTTCATCCTCTATACCTCCTTGAGGTGGGGTGCTTGGGACTTGTGAGAGGATTTCATCTTCTTGATTTGTCGTTTCATGTATGATTTGTATATTGTTGCATGGCATGCCCTCAAATTTTATTGCTCAAGCATCAAGGGGCCAAATTCCTCTTGCACGGAAACTTGCCTTAATGTTTGACTCTGTTAAAGACATTTTTAGAGCACTTGCCACAATGGTTGCAAGCTTTCTCTTGCTTGCTTGGCTGGATGCTGTCCGTTGCTGCCATATTGCCCTCTCTTTTCGAAAATTGTCTTTAATGATTTGAAGACGGAGACATCCAAGGGCTGTAGCTTGTGTGATGTATGGGCAGGTAAAGTGATAAAATCTATGCCAGCTTCATGTGCTCTCGCCACAACTTCGAGGGAAACATGGCTTCCATGACCATCAAGTATTAAAAGATGTCTGTTATCAAATCCAATGTCTTGCATGATGAACTTTTGTAAGTGCTCTAGCCAAGCTTGGAAGAGCTCGCCGGTCATCCATGCTTTCTTTTGCATGGCCATTGCAGCCCCTGGTTCGCAATCTTCGATGTAGTTGTTGTTTAGTCTACTCCCCTTGAATATATAATATGAAGGGATTGCATGGCCATCTGCATTAACACAGCATAAAACTGTCATCCATTCTCGAGAATCACATGTGATTCCATACACTGATTTGGTTCCCTTCTTTGCAAGGATCTTCATGCCTTTGTCCCTTGACCCTTGAAACCCGGTCTCATCTGCATTCCAGATATTAGAAGGTGGGTACTTATTTTCATCATAAAGCGCCTTAAGATTCTTGTGAAGAGTCTCGACAATTTCTGGCCGAAACCTTATTGCTCTGGACTGATCTAGACCTTCATTGACACGGAAAACAAGTTGTGGATGCTGGCGTCGAAACCCTTCCCACCACCTCCTTCCAGGAATTCCATTCGTGAAGAGAGTGTGTCTTGTTTGACAAATCTCTACCACCTTTAGCTTAACATCCAAGATGGAGACACCATGCCTTGATTCGCACTTTTGAAATATCCATTGTAGTAGTGCTTCTTCTTCGTCAAAGGTGAGTGCGGTTTCCGGCCCTCTCGCTCTTTTGTGATTGTCCTTCTTCCCAGTTTGCTATTGCAGATTTGTTCATGCCAAATTGCATGGAGCATTTTTGCGAAGAAAGTCCTTGTTCCCGTGCTAACAGAGCTTTTTCCATGTCCTTCTCTGTCCAAGATAGCTTTGCACGCTTTTGTTTCTTGGTGGATGGTTTTGGAGTGGAGTCCTCAGGTTGTTGGCTTTGTAAAACGATGCTTGGTTTGGGAAATGTAGCTTTTGCTTGGAGTGCAAGAGGAGGCTTCTTAGACTTCTTTTGTCCATTGGTTCTTCCCTTCTTGATGCCATGAGTTTGCTTAAAGGAGGACGAAATATGTAAAGTTTTGCTTGCTGCTGCACATGCTTTGCCTTTTTTGATTTTCCTTGTGCCTCTTACCATAGCCTAAATGAAAATATGAAACTGAATATGTAACTGAATATGAAGTTAGTTTGAAGTAAGGGTGATGGACAACACATGTGAAACAATTTGAATATGAATGATACTAAAGACTCTTAAAAATCTTACTTGTATTGTTGGAAATCAATCGTTGCTGCTCTCGAGTAGGTGGGAGTATTCTTTCACAGAAAATTCTCTTTGGGGGAGGCAGAGCGGCCTTCTCTGGGCTGACACTTCGCTTCGCAAGTACTGGTAAGCCTTGTTACTTGGTAAGCCTCCAAACAAGGCCCATACAATGAGCCACTTGGACCAATCACCACCTTACGCTAATAATAATAATAATAATAATAATAATAATCAAAGCCAACTTTGCTTTTTATGGTTGCTCGCTTTTCACTGCCTATGTAGAGCGACGACGTCGACAAGTATGGTGGACTATGGAGCCCTGTGCAATATCGTGCAAGGCAATGGAGAGACATAGTGTGCACATGCATGAACGCAGTTGATCGATCCAAAAAGTGCGCACATGCAATCCGATGGGATCGTAGAAGCACCTAACACAGTCCTGATAAATCTACAAGGGATATAGAGAAACGTGCAGATCAAGATGACGCAGAGGGCTACCAGCCAATGAACACAACCCCCTCCATCGAAAATGCAGGCACTCCCAAACATTCACAAGCAACAAAACGTGGGAGTCAAGAGTTTCTTTGCATCAATAACGTGGACTCTTTGTAATTAGTAGGAGATGAGACTCACATAGAAGAGAAACTTTGCAAGAATGAGCACAAGGTAGTCCAGCCTATTTGCTTTGTTGCTCGGAACGTAGAGCATTTAGATAAGTGCAGGGGAATACTGATGAAGCGCATGTGCATAGTACAAGAGAGGCGATGATGACGGCATGCGAGCGTCTCTTCTACTGGCCGTGTTTGCGAATGTGGCTAGCTGAGGATCAGGTTATGGAGGGCTGCCCAATATGCTACCGAGCGGTGCACCTGTTTCCCCTTATCCCCATGTCTCTCCAGGCACCGACGTCAGCGGCAAAGCTCAAAGCAACAGCAGCACTTTCAAAACCCAACTTCTTGTGTCAACGCTGCCACAGCAAGCCACAAGCTTCAAATTCCATCATCCTCTCCACTTGCAGCCATGTCTATTGTTGGCCCTGTCTCTATCCACTCCTCTCCACAACCAACTATTCTCTGTCCAAGTGTTGCATCCCCTTTTGTTGCAACTCTGCTTGCAAGGCAACTCCCATCTTCCACGCAGGAGGAGGCACTGCTGCTACTGCTAGCGATGGTGATGATGATGATTAGGATGAGGATGAGAATGAGGATGATAATACCCATCCTAAACCTCCACTTAGATTACCCTCTCTCACCCTCCTCTTCAACTCATTTCTCCCCAAGTCCTCCCCCTAATCTGCAGCCATCGTTCGCGCGTCCCTAGTCCACAATCCAACGAAAGACAGAGGAGGCAGAAACAAACCTTTGTAGCATGGGGGGAAGTAATTGAAGGAGAACCAAAGATTTGCAAAACGAGCTTGAGCATGAGGCTAACAAAAGTAAGCATTCAGCTCTTCCTTAGGCTTTATGAGGAACAACATAGAAGCATTGGTGATGATAGACATAATATCATAAGTGAATGCAAACATCAACAATATTCAAGGGCCCTTGGAGTAACATGTTGTGCTTGGAAATTCTTTGTTCGATATGCATGCCAACTTTAATGGTGCCTTTAGAAAAGAACAAAAGTGTGTACCTTGGCACATGCCCCCCCGATGAGAACTCCATGGATGCATCAGAGAGAACTTTAATGGTGCCCTTACAATACAAAGTTAATATAGATTGAACTAAGAACTCATCACTACAATAAACCCTACATTGTCTATGATGTAGATCATAAAGTTACCTCTACTTTGTTTTAAGTTGAATCTATCTCCTACATCTTTTGTATTTGTCTTGACGCGTGTTTTGTGTTTGACAAAGAGGACATATATTCACAACAGTGCATGTTTCAATTGCACAAGCACACCGACAACACTGCAAGGTCCGTTATCTGCCTTCAATTCTCCATGCATATGTGTTTTCTTGGCGCAACACATAAATGCTACAAGGCAGGGCATGGCTTCCGTTTCTTATAGTTTTTGGAGAGACCACATTGCCAACTCTCCACCATACTTTTGTATGGCACTTCTGCATGGCGTGCACTATATTTTTAGCATTTTCACTCTCTGACGGTTCATTACAAGGAAAAATGTTTAACTATTCACATTGCTTTTATGTAGCTTGACTCAAACATTGTCCTTCGGCTTGCACAATTGGCCGACACCCGTACATGATTATCAGGTCGATAGTCCATTTTAATTTTAATAGTTTGTTGATGCTTCCTTAAGTTTAGTTTAGCTACATGTTTTCCTCAGTAGTATATAATCTCGATCATCATATCTATATATCAAATAGACCGCATGCACTTCTTTTCTCATAGTTGGACAATTCAACTTATGTACTATTATCATAATAACTAATATCTAATTCTCCTAAATGATTTTCTCATGTTAAACTGATCGTTAAATATGGGGAAGTGCAAGGGGAGAAAAAGCTAGAATATTGGTTAAGTTGGCAGACCGGCCACAGTAGGGATCCAAAGGAGGGAAAATACGGATCCAAAGTGGGGGCCATCTGCAAAGGAGAAATGTGCAACAATGGGCTTAAAAGACCCTAAGGTTCAGCCCATTAAGACTTCCAAAATGCTCATGTTCCAAAATTCAAAGGATGTGTCCAAAGGTCAAACATTAGGGAAATTGGATGCTTTGTGTCTGTCCCAAAAAGTCTTCATGCATCCCTACATAGGAGGGGGCGAGCCCTAGTTGTAGGAGATGAGAGAGAAACTCACATACACACACACACACACACACACACACACAAGTTCCCTTTACACAAAGGGAATAAGGGACACATGTCAGGTCCTAGCCCAGATGCCCACAAGGTGTACTCAAATCCTATTGGATGGCCTTGGAGGTGGACCAATGAGAATTAGGCTAGAGTAAATCTAGTTTAATTAATTTAAAAACACTTAATAAAAGAGCCTATAAGAATTAAGCTCTCTAGAAGACTATTGGACAGTCTCCCAAGGGGTCCAATGAGCATTCAACAACTCAATGGCTTGCCTGATTCCTATTGGCCAAGAGACAAAGGGGTCCAATGAGAGTTTATTTGCATTAATTAATTACCTTAAGCTCTCACAAAAGGGGAAAGGGGACACATGTCAGAAGGCTATCACTTATGCTCCTGAAATCCTATTAGCTAAGCCAGGGGAGGTCCAATGGGGTGTCTGCATGAGCAAATAGCAAGAGGGGTTGACCAAGAGAGAGAGGGGGATGATTTTCTCAAGGAATTATTGCATTACACACTCACACTATTCTATGTGTGGAGTAAGAAGACTCTCTCTCTCTTCTCAAGCTTTAATGGAAAGCTTATCACCATCTACAAGCTTGTGAGAAGGGAGGCCTACACCAACAACTCTTGGCTTTGTGATGCAAATCGAACCAAGAGCCAAGCGTCAATGCATGCTCATCTCCTCTACCATGCTAATTAATAAGCTAAGCTATGCTAATATGAGCGATTATGTGAGGAGATGTACATCTTTCTTGTAAGACTACTCCTTCTTCCTCTCAATCTACTCTCATACCCCGCTAGCTCTCACCATCTTCGAAGGTGTGTGAGGTCTTGAGTCTGAGACCGTGAGGAAAGTGATGTTGTGTTTGATAAGTGTTTGAAGTTTCCATATTCGTTGCACTAGCTAGTATTGAAGGAACACAAAGAATCGTAAAATGTCTCTCTTGATGGGAGAAACCATTATACAAAGCCTTTTGGAGGGGGGACCGACTCCATGCAAATCCGGCCCTCAACTGTTGTCAATTGCTTAATTTCTCTCTCTTTTGAAGTATTGTTTGTGCTATCTAACTAGGTGTTATGCTTTTTGTTGCTCTCTCCACCCAAGCACTCTTGTTATTCTCATTAGGAATCTATTCTAATGAAATGCTCATTATGTTCCTACTATTTTCCGCTACACACAAGTTACTAGGCCATTAAATGTTACATTCGTATCAGATCACAAGGTTTCTCTTTTCTTTCTCAAGAAGGGAGTTCCTCAAGCTAGCTATAAATGGTTGGTATTATTAATTGCATGTGAGTAAGCAGAATAGGGATTTTTTAGCCTTGCAGTGCGCCTCCCTTTGTATAGTTAACGGGGCATCACGGTTGAGAGCTATGGTCTTAATAGTGGAGTCCTACGGGGCTTGCCTATGGTTTAACCACTATTGAGCTATTAGAAGCTTGACAGGAGACGGTGTTGTTTTGGTGTTGAATGAACCTCTCTTCTATTCCTTGCAACTAATGGTATTCGAGCCACGGGTAAAGTAGCTTGAGTGCTTTTTCTAAAGGGGTAAAGAGCAGTAGCAACTAGGGATTGAAGTGCCAAAGTACACCTAAAAAGTTTACAACTAAAAGTTGTTAGAATGGTTGACATCGGTAAAGAGAGTGAAATTAATGTTGATAACTTTGATTTTGCTAATGAGCAAGCTACTAATGATGCCCCAATGCTTGTTAACTACCTTGTTTCTAGGCTTCAACAAGCCATGGGCAATCCATCCCTCCAAAGTGAAGTGCAACGGCAGCTTTGTGCTCATGGGATTCTCTAAGCTCCCCACCATGACAAGAGAGCACCTAGGAGTCCTCCTTGCAAGACTTCCAAAAGAGGCCTCTCTCTGATTTAGGAAGAAGAAGAGGATCCATATGAAGGGCTCATAAATTTTCTCCTGAATGACACATATCCTTCTCAAAGGAGAATTTAAGAGCCCCCACCGAAGGAACGAGAAAGAAGTGAGTCTCCTGCCACCTCGGCGGAGATGGCTCCACGAAGATGGCTCCACGAAGATGGCGGGCTAAACGCTCTTCATCACCTCCAAAATGGAGAAGACCATCGTATACTTCTCCACACCATACTTCAAAGAGGGATGACAAAAAGCAAGAGAAGAAAAAGGCGAGAAAGAGGACACCCTCTTCTCCATCTTCCTCAAATTCTTCACCTTCTAAAGAAAGTGATGGTGAAACCTTTGAACCATCAAAAAGAAGAGGCCATAGGAAATCCTATGCCGCGTGGAAGAGGTCGTCCAAGCTCAATAAGTTCAAAGAGGAAGGGAAGAGCAGCTCTTTCCTTACCTATGATGGCACCTTTGGTGCTACGATCAAAGTCTTGGCCTTTTCGATGCGGCGTTTGGAGATGAGGGCTTCACGGAGTCCTCTAAGCTACACCATGTAGCTATGCACTTTCAACATTTTTCCAGGCAATGGTGGTCTAGCTCCACGAACATGGAAAGCTTTAAGAGCTTCCATTATGAAGCAATTTTTGGCCACCGATGCCAAAGACAAAGTACTCACCGAATGGCGAAGCTTGAAGCTCTCTCCCTACGAATCCATTCACAAATACGTATACAAGTTTTGGGACTTACAACTCAAAGCCACTATCTTTAAGAAGTTGGATCTTGGAGAGCAAAAGAAACAATTTTGTGCGGGCTTAACTGAAGAAATGGCGGAGTATGTCAACTCCCAAAGGCCACGCACCATATCGGCGGTTATACACCATACTATGGTGGCTTCTCAAATCAAGTTTCAAATGGGGGCTAAAAGAAATTCTAAGCCCACGAAAAACAAGGGTTCCAATGAGCCTAAGGGGAAGGACAATGTCCAAAAGTCTCCTAAGGGCAACTCCAACAAAGCTAAAGAGAAGGGAGTTTATAGAGGCAAAAATAAACTCTGTTCTGAAGAGCTTGAGCGTTATCATAAGGATAACCGCTGTTTCAAGTGCGGCAAGCAAGGGCATGCGTACTGCGTTTGTCCCCAAAAGAACACTAGCCATGAACCTCCTAGATCTACCTTGGTCGAAATCCAAGAGGAGGAAACTCACCACAAAGGATCTCCTCTATGCCTTGCTTGGGGAAAGGTAAGAGAACATGTTGCTTTTATTCTCTTTGACCCTGGTTCGACTCACAATTTCATATCCACAGAGTTGGCCACCAAGATAGGCATACAAGCTTACGAGATGGGAGATGTCCTACCCGCAGATGGTGCTTTCAAGGAGCAAGAAGCTTCAGTCACTCCCTTAATCGGGAAATTGAGGCTCCATGTCCAAAGCTATGTGGACAAAGAGGAATTCTTTATCTCTCCTCTCAAGCATGAGGATGCAATCCTAGGGGCACCATGGTTTGATTGCATGGCTGCCAATGTTAACTCCCTGAAATTTTAGGTTCAGGGAAAAAGATATGTACATAAATGCTAAGGAAATGGGTAACACCATACCCATTGTGCATACGCAAGCTTTCAATAAGTCAATAAAGAGCTATGTTATCGTGTACATGATTTTTGTTAGACTCTCAAAATGAACCTAATGTTTTAGCAAAAGAAAATATACACAATCAAAAGGAATTAGAGTTATCCAATTTTCTCAAGGGGTTTCAAGATGTCTTTATTGATGACATCCCTTCTGAGCTACCTCGTAAACGAGGCCATGATGACCATATAATTGAACTTCTTCCAGGAAGTTCACCACCTAACAAACCTCCTTATAGAGTTTCTCAAGCTCAACAAAAGAAGATTATGTGGCAAGTGCATGAGTTAGTTGAGAAGGGCATCTTTAGGCCTAGCTCATCTCCATTTTGTTCTCCTGTGCTATTAGTGCAAAAGAAAGACGGCACATATCGTATGTGTGTCAACTATAGAGCACTAAATAGGATCACTATCAAGAATAGATTTTTCATTCCACGGGCAGAAGACCTATTTGATAAGCTACAAGGGTCCACCTACTTCAATAGGATTGACCTAAAAAGTGGCTATCATCAAATAAGGATAGTTGATCAAGACATTGTAAAGATCGCATTTTGCACTACGTTTGGTCTTTACGAATACATTGTCATGCCTTTTGGCTTGACCAATGCACCATCCACATTCAACCGCTTGATGGAGAAGCTATTCAGGCCTCACCGAACCTTTACAAGAGTGTTCTTTGATGATATCATCATCTACTCTAATTCATTAGACAAAAACAAGCAACACCTCCAGGTAATATTTCAAGTTTTAGAGAGAATAAACTTTATGTTAATCAAAAGAAAAGTGAACTTTTCTTACAACAGATTTAGTATTTAGGTCACATTATCTCTCAAGATGGCATCCAAATGGATCCATCAAAATTAGAGGTAATGAAAGGATGGCCTAAACCAAGGAATCTTCATGAACTAAGAAGCTTTATAGGTATGTGCGCATACTATGGACGCTTCATAGAAAAGTTCTCACTAATAGCAGGACCATTACATGACCTAACAAAGAAAAACATTAGGTATACATGGTCTGCCAAGGAGAACAATGCTTTCAAAAAGCTAAAAGAAAAGCTTATCCCTCAACCTGTGCTTACACTACCGAATCTCTCAAAGCCATCTAAGGTCCAATGTGATGCTTGTGGTGATTGCCTTGGAGCTGTTTTGCTCCAAGAAGGGCACGCCATAGGCTATGAAATTCGAAGGCTTCACCCTGTTGAGCAAGCTCTAGGCATATATGAAAAGGAACTCCTTGCAGTTCTACATGCCTTAGACTCATGGAAGCACTATTTATTGGGGACTCCTTTCATTCTGTGAACGAATCACCAAAGTCTTAAGTACTTCATGACGCAGACCAAGCTCTGCAACAAACAAATGAGGTGGAAAAATTTTATTTCACTATTTCATTTTCATATTGCTCACATTGCTGGCAAGCATAATCAAGTAGCCGATGCACTCTCAAGACGACCGAAAGTGAATGCGGTTTCCATAGCAACTCACAATGATCTATCTTCTATGATAGATGAGTATGCTATTGATCCCAATTTTAGAGATCTGATTTCAGCCATTGCATTAGGGAAGAAAGAGGAACCATTTACTTTACAAGATGGTTATCTTCTCTATGGCAATAGACTATGCATTACTAGCTCACTACACCAGAAAGTAATGTATGAATCGCATGCTCCTCCTTATGCAAGGCATAGAGGGATTCAGTATACCCTAAAAGGGATTGAAACATATTTCTATTGGCCTACCATGAAAGCAAACATACAAGAGTATGTTTCTCAATGTGTGGTATGCCAAAAGACGAAGTTTGATAGAGGGAAGCAGCTTGGAATGCTTCAACCTTTTCCAGTCCCTAATTCACCATGGGAGAGCATATCCATGGATTTTATCTTTGGATTGCCTAAGTCTATCCATGGGAATACGAGAATATGGACGATAGTGGAAAAGTTTAGTAAACAAGCTCATTTTATACCTATCAAAAGACTATCAAAGCCCATCAAATCGCAACCCTCTTTATATCACAAATCTTCAAGTACCATGGCTTGCCAATGTCCATAGTGTCAGATAGAGATCCTAGAATGACCAGTAATTTCTAGAAGGGTCTCTTTGAGAATTTAGGGACAAGGCTAAACTTCTCTTCGGCCTATCACCCGCAAACGGATGGCCAAAGTGAAATAGCTAACCTAACAATTCTTGATCTACTAAAAGCTTATGTAATGGAAGGAGATCAAAGATCCCAATGGGAGAAGTACTTACCCTTAGTGGAGTATGCCTGCAATAACACTGTACATACTTCCAAAGCAAAAGCACCTTTCAAGGTAATTGAGGGAAGATAAAAAAGTCCCCTGCTACTGAAGGTACACAGGAAGATCTTCGCTGTAGATGAGTATAGCTGAGACCTACAAGAATCTTTCCAAAAGATTAAGGATGCTATCTCTATCTCACAACAAAGGCAAAAGGCTGTTGCTGACAAGCACAGAAGAGCCCAAGCTTTTAAAGAAAATGATTGGGTCTTACTCAAATTTCCCAAGGCTGGATTAAGGCACACAACGAGCAAGAATCCTACGAGACACCAAAAGTACTATGCTAAGTTAGCAAAAAGGTACTATGGTCCCTTCGAGATTCTTAGGCCAAGCAATGAGATGGCCTATCAACTCAAGTTGCCTAGCCATTGGTTCATACACAATGCTTTTCATGTGAGCCTATTAAAACCTTACAAAGGAGAGCCACCTCAAGAACCTACTATTGAAGACCCACCGGAGATTGAGGACCAAGAAGAGGTGCTGCAGCCCGAGTCCATCCTCCGACATGAAGACAAGGTACTAAGACTATCCGACGATATCTTATTAAGTTTAAGAATTATCCTTTTGAAGATGCTAGATGGATGCAAGGCATACAATTAAAGGATAACCTAAACCTTGTCAATGCTTACAATGCTTCCTAAGAGTTAGCAAATGTACAAATGTTAAAAATGAACAAAGTATTTTTTTTGTCTTATAAGACTCTCTTTTTCTTTATTGTGCACAAAAATGAAGTAGTATGCATGCTTAGATCAAGTCTGTGGAGACGCCGTCTCCCGAACACCAAGTAGAGCTTGTCACTCTACTATGGAAGATTGATAGGACTAATGTGCAGACATGCTTGCGGCAGCTTAGGCTCTCAAGCGCCAAATGGACTAGTCATCCATTCTGCAACGATGTCATAGGGTAACAAAGAGATCCTTTACCCGCTAGGAAAAGGACTAATGAATATGCTTTATCTTCTCTACCCCATTGTCGAGGATGACTATGATTTCAAGAGAGAGGTAATGTCATAATAACTAATAAATGATTTTCTCATGTTAAACTGATCATTTAATATGGGAAAGTGCCAGGGGAGAAAATGCTCCAATATTGGTTAAGCTGGCAGACTGGTCATAATAGGGATCCAAAGGAGGGAAAATAGGGATCCAAAGCGGGGACCATCTGCAAAAGATCAATGTGCAACAATGGGCTTAAAAGACCCTAAGGTTCATCCCATTAAGACTTCCAAAACGCTTATGTTCCAAAATTCAAAGGATGTGTCCAAAGGTCATACATTAGGGAAATTGGATGCTTTGTGTGTCTCGCAAAAAGTCTTCATGCATCCCTACATAGGACGGGGCAAGCCCTAGTTGTAGGAGATGAGAGAAAAACTCACACACACACACACACACACACACACACACACAAGTTCCCTTCACACAAAGGGAATAAGGGACATATGTTAGCTCCCTAGCCTAGATGCCCACAAGGTGTACTCAAATCCTATGGATGGCCTTTGAGGTGGACCAATGAGAATTAGGATAGAGTAAATATAGTTTAACTAATTTAAAAACACTTAATAAAAGAGCCTATAAGAATTAAGCTCTCTAGAAGACTATTGGACAGTCTCCCAAGGGGTCCAATGAGCATTCAACAGCCCAATGGCTTGCCTGATTCCTATTGGCCAGGAGTCAAAGGGGTCCAAATGAGAGTTTACTTGCATTAATTAATTACCTAAAGCTCTCACAAAAGGGGAAAGCGGGACACATGTCAGAAGGCTATCACTTATGCTCCTGAAATCCTATTGGTTAAGCCTGTGGAGGTCCAATGGGGTGTCTGCATGAGCAAATAGCAAGAGGGGTCGACCAGAGAGAGGGGGCTGATTTTCTCAAGGCATTATTGCATTACACACTCACACTATTCTATGTGTGGAGTAAGAAGACTCTCTCTCTCTCTCTTCTCAAGCTTTAATGGAAAGCTTATCACCTACTCCAAGCTTGTGAGAAGGGAGGCCTACACCAACAACTCTTAGCTTTGTGATGAAAATCCAACCAAGAGCCAAGCTTCAATGCTTGCTCACCTCCTCTACCATGCTAATTACTAAGCTAATCTATTCTAGTATGTGTGATTATGTGAGGAGATGTACATCGTTCATGTAAGACTACTCCTTCTTCCTCTCAATCTACTCTCATACCCCGCTAGCTCTCACCATCTTCGAAGGTGTGTGAGGTCTTGGGTCTGAGACCATGAGGGAATTGATGTTGTGTTTGATAAGTGTTTTGCTTAGTGCTTGAATTTTCCATCTTCATTGCACTAGCTAGTATTGAAGGAACACAAAGAATTGTATTGTAAAATGTCTCTCTTGATGGGAGAAACCATAATACAAAGCCTTTTGGAGGGGGGACCGGCTCCATGCAAATACGGTCCTCAACTGTTGTAAATTGCTTAATTTCTCTATCTTTTGAAGTATTGGTCATGCTATGTAACTAGGTGTTATGCTTTTTGTTGCTCTCTCCACCCAAGCACTCTTGTTATTCTCATTAGGAATCTATTCTAATGAAATGCTCACTATGTTCATGCTATTAAATGTTACAACAACTATAATACTTGATGCACTCTATATATGTTTACTTTATTCCTAGGTGGTTGATGTCAATCTACCTATGTCCTTGTTTGAAAATGCATCTTATATATTGTAGGCCAACATTCTCCTCTGCATAACCGTTATGTAGCACGAAGACAACCCTTTACCATAGGTTTTCATCCTTAAATGTATTTTGCACCAGGTTCTATAATCGACAGCCAAGACTCTCCAACTATGACAACATCTCTCTCTCTCTCTCTCTCTCTCTCTCTCTCTCTCTCTCTCTCTCTCTCTCTCTCTCTCTCTCTCTCTCTCTCACACACACACACACACACACACACACAGGTTCTATGAGAAATAAGAGAAAATTGACTACGCTTGATTTATACACTACAAGAGGTCCTTCAGCGTAGCGACGCTCGTAATGCGACGCTCAAATGTGGAAAAGTATTGGCATCGCTATGTAACAAAGACTATAGGATGCTCATAACGACACCAACCCTGTAAAAATAATCTGAGAGTGCTAAAAACTCAGATCTATAGATCTGAGTTTTGACACTTTCTACGAAACAGGTTTACCTCTCTCTCTCTCTCTCTCTCACACACACACACACACACACGAGGAGAGGAGGAAGAGAAAGGTATGCTCCCTCCCTCTCCTCTCTCTGTCTCTCACGTTCCCTTCCCCTCTTTCTTTCTCTCTCCCACACACACACACACACACACATTGAGAGAGAGAGAGAGAGAGAGAGAGAGAGAGAGAGAGAGAGAGAGAGAGAGAGAGAGAGAGAGAGAGAGAGAATGTACACACACTTGCATTATCAAAGAACACACCCACACACCACACACACACACACACACACACAGATAAAGAGAGACATAGAGAGAGAGAGAGAAATGAAATGGAATGTTATATTAAACGTCTTCAAAATGAAAAAATGACCTACGAGACCAATCTGATAAACTCCTTGTGGATCTAATCTAATGTCTGGGTACAAACATAAAAGCAAAGTAAAGTGAAAGACTAAAATCATCATCATCATCATCATCATCAATTTCCAACATTGGGTGTTGTCCGAGAAAGTAGTGTATCGGTCGGTGAAGAGCTTAGTCATGTCCGCCTTTGTAAATAGATGTATTGGGTGTCTCCCATATTGCACTAGAGTAGTCTTGATTCTCTGATGGAACCTCCATAAATGTTGTAGTCATCCTTGTAGACGCAGACGTCTAGCTCTCCCAAGCTCAATGGCTCGGTCCACTAATATATCTTTAGAGAGAGAGAGAGAGAGAGAGAGAGAGAGAGAGAGATACACACGTAGACACAAACACACATACATTGAGAGAGAGAGAGAGAAGGAGAAAGAAAGAGAGATAAAGAAACATATATAGATAAAGAGAGAGAGAAAGAGAGATAGAGATAGAAAGAGAGAGAGTCATAGGTTTAGGATTTAGTTTTATATTTAAGTTAGAGTTTAGGTTTAGATTTAGGATTTAACGCTATATTTAAAGTTTAGATCATAGTTAGGGATATTTAAAGATAGCTAGTGATTAGAGCTTAGGTTTAGATTTAAGGTTAGGTTGTGGATTTAGTTTTTATATTGAAGTTTATCTTCAAGATTATGGTTTAAAATTTAGATTTAGGATTATGGTTATGTTCGCAGTAGTTTGCATGTAGCTCACATGAGTTTAGGTATGTAGTTGTTTGCAAACTCACATGCGCAAATGGCTCGTAGACAAGCCGTTCCGTTTTGTGGGGTGCGCATTGCGAGAGTGCTCCCGCTTTTGTGGAGTGCTTTGAAAAAGAAATTCTTTACGTTAAAAAGATGAGTTCAGAAGTGACTTTCTACTCTCTTCTCTCTACCTTCTCATTGTTGCTCTCTCTCTCTCTCTCTCTCTCTCTCTCTATCTATCTATATCTCTCTTTCTCTCCACGGATGCGGCATTACGTTGGAAAGCTTTCAACCACACAATACCTCATAATGGAGGCATGCACGTAATGTGCACAATAATCCCTTAAACGAGGAGCTATTGTGAAGAGATGTAGAGCAAGAAGTATAATGAAGAAGCTTTTCTTCAAAGTACTCTAGAGAAGCAGGAGCACTCTTGCATTGCGCACACCACAACACGGTGGCTTCACTTACAGCCATAGCTCTTCAAATAGTTTACACTAGGGAATGGCTAGAGCTGAACAAGAGGGAAAGCAGGCTAAGTTTCAAGCCCCATGGCCGGGTTGCGAGTTAAAGGGCATGTGAGTCAGAAATCGTGAGCTCTTGGGCATGAGCAATTGAGGCAAAGGCAATTGAACTCGAGCAGGTGCAATCAGGCAGAGCCCGTGAGCAAGGGAAATCAAGCAAGATCAGGGAGTTTGAGGCAACACACCCAATCGGGATCCATGAGTAAGGCAAGCAGGCAAGGTCACAACAAGAGTCATTCACAGGATTGTAGGCAAGGTCACAGCAAGAGTCACAGGCAAAGACATGCAAAATGTTAAGTGTTACTACCGCCATAAAAAAGGACACTCGAAGAAAGATTTCCACACAATGCAGCTGATAAAGGCAAAGAGAAAGTGAAGTCTGACAAACCTAAAAGCAACGTGAAGATTGAAGAGATTAATGTGATTGATTCTCCATCCATTGAGAAAGTTTTTAACGTGCCAAATGATGTTTTGATTTTCATATTGGATTTGATTCCTGATTCATTGTTAGCTCTTGACGAGTTTTATGTGCAGAATTGGATTGTGGACTCAGGTGCTAGCTTTCACGTGACTCCTCACAAGGAGTGGTTTTCTACATACATTTCCATGCATGGCATGATGAAGCTAGGCAATTCTTATGAGCTTGATATATGTAGTGTGGGAAGCATCAAGTTTTCTATGCATAATGGCACTGAGTTTATGCTCCATAATGTCAGACATGTACCCAAATTGGCAAAGAGTTTGATGTCAGTTGGATAGCTGGATGATTTGGGTTACACTACCATATTTGCTCATGGTTTTTGGATTATCAAGAAGGGAAGTCTAGACATGCTTAGAGGCCAGAAGTCTTGCTCATTGTACTCACTTTATGTCTCTTCCGTGAAAGAGAATTCCATTTGTGTAGCCAAGCTTCCATCTATAGAGTTGTGGCATAGCCGGTTAGGACATACGAGTCAAAAGGGAATGAAAGTCTTGCAGCGTTCTGGTTATATCCCTGTGTTAGATTACTCTAAGTTCTCTTTATTTGAGCATTGTATCTATGGAAAATAGACTAGGTTGACATCAACACCTTTGGACAAGGAGTTAGGGAGTCCTCTAGATCTCATTCATAGCGACTTGTGTGCACCTATGCCAATCAAGTCTCTAGTAGGGGGAGCATTATACATCCTAACATTCATAGACACCTCTACTAGAAAGATGTGGGTTTATCTCTTGAAGCAGAAGAGTGTCTTTTAGGAATCGGGTAGAAAGCTTAAAGCTTTGCAAAAGAGATTCTAAGTCTATTCTGATTTTAGCCATGAAACTGATAAGTCCTTTTAGCCATGAAACTGATAAGAGGACTTAGAAAAGGGTGTGAGACCTTCATAATTTTTGCAAATGAATTAAAAGATGAACCTAAAAAAGAAAAGGGGCAAATTTTAGTGTATGCAAAAAAGCTTCTTGATGAGTTCAAGGATGTTTTTCCTGAAGACCTGTCAGGTATGCCTCCTCCTAGATCACTGGACCATGGAATAGATCTATATCCAAGATCGGAACCGTACTCTCGAGCTCCTTATAGATTCAACATAGATGAACTTAAGGAATTAAAACTCCAGCTCAATGACTTGTTGAAGAAAGGGTTAATCAAACCTAGTGTATCTCCTTGGGACAACCATGTTCTTTTCCAAAGGAGGAAGGATGGGACATATAGTTTGTGTATTGATTACAATGATTTGAATAAACAAACCATTAAAAATAAATATCCCCTCCCATACATTGATGAGTTGTTAAGTCAACCTAGTGCTGTGCAAGTGTTTTCAAAGCTTGATCCTTGATCTAGATACCACCATACAGAATTAAGAAAGGAGATATTTTCAAGACTGCTTCTTGTACAGGATATGGACACTTCAAGTTTACAATTACTAATGCACTTGCGGCATTCATGTCTTTAATGAACAATATATTTTATCCATATCTTGATGCCTTTATTTTGGTGTAAGAAAATAATTGTATATCTCGGAAGGACAATCTCAAAAGAAGGCATTCATATTGATCCTAATAAGGTCAAGGAAATTCAAAATTGTTGAATGGCCAACACCAAAAACTGTGAGAGATGTGAGGAGTTTCATGGGGTTAGCACATTATGAGCGAGCACATATTAAGAATTTCTCCAAGATTGTGAGTCCTCTAATTGAACTAACAAAGAAAAACAAGGGTTTTGTATGGTCTGAAGCATGTCAAGCTGCATTTGAAACATTGAAAACAAGGTGACTGAAAATTGTATTGTAAAAATTCTAGAACTTGAGAAACCTTTTGTGGTAACATGTGATGCAAGTGGAGAATAGATGGGATGTGTTTTATTTTAGCAGGGAAGAGTTTTGGCATATGAATCTAGGAAAATGAAAAGGTATGAATTGAATTATCTTGTTCATGATTTGGAATTTGGAGCTGTTGTTCATGCTTTGAAACATTGGCATCATTTGTTGCTTGGTGTGAATTGAGGACTAATCATCAAAATACAAATATATTTTCACTTAGCCATTACTCAATAATAGGCAGAAGCGGTGGCTTCGACTATTGTGTGATTATGATTTTGATCTTTAATATTTGCCTAGAAAAGAGAACAAGGTTGTCGATGCCTTGAGTGGAAGGCCTATGTGTAACTTGATTTCTGTGGTGCATAGTGCTTTGCTTTATCAAGCTCAATCTAAAGTGAATAATGATTCTTTCTATTCTAACATTATCTCTTTTCTAAATTCTCATGTGGAACAGATGTTTGAGGGGAAATTTCCTTTGTATAAGGGTAATTTGTATTATCATGATTGCTTGTGTGTGTCTGCAAATTCCCTTTTGAAACATCAAATTTTATGGGAAAGTCACAACACTACATTTGCAAGACACCTAGGGTTTAATAAGACCTGTGCTAAAGTGAAGAGCTCATTTTTTTGGCCAAGCATGTGAGTTGATATCTTGTTGTATATGTGTGAATGTTTAGACTGTCAACAAGTGAAGGTTGAATAGAAACAGTTATTGGTGAGTTAGAGCCTCTAGATGTTCCTGGTAAAAAGTGAGAATCCATACCAATGGATTTCATCACTGCCTTACCTACAACTAGAGGAGAAATTTTGAAACTATTTTTGTTGCGATCGATCGATTAACAAAAATGGCACAGTTACTTTCAATCAAGAAGATTGATACTGCCTTGCATATTGCTAAACTGTTTGTTGAGAAAAACAATTGATTGCATGGTATACCCAAAAGCATAGTGTATGATCGTGACTCTAAATTCACTTCCAACTTTTGGAAGGCTACTTTTCAGGCCATAGAAACAGAACTAAGAATGAGCACTTCTTTTCATTCTCAAATGTACGAGTAAATCGTGTATTAGAAGACATGCTTAGGACAGATGTGAGTGAGAGACAAAATAATTGGGTAGACTACTTTCCTTTGGTTGAGTTTGCTTATAATAATTCTTGGTATTCATCTATTCAAATGACACCTTTTGAGGTTACTTATGGATGTAATTGTTCGACTCTCTTAATTTTTTCAAATCCTACAAACAAGGTAGAGGTCTCCAAGAAAATGCTTGAGAGGATGGGCCTAGAACTTTCAAAGATTATGTGTTACATTAAGGAAGCCGAGAAAAAGAAAATATTGTATCATGATAAGAATAGGAGACGATTGTCCTTTGCTTTAGGAGATTTGGTTTCCTTAAAGATCGTTCCTAAACGTAGTAATTTGATTCTTGGGAAGGATAGGCGATTGTCTTCAAGGTTTGGTGCTTTTAAGGTTTTGAAGAGAGTTGGTCAGTGTTTGGAGGTGATAACAACATACAAGTGCCCACCTCGCCAAGGTGCCCGTTGGGTCAGCCGGCCAAAGTTTTGATGTGGTCACATTATTTTTCCGATGTTTAATACATCAAACCCTGTAAAAGCCTAATGACAATCGTCTATGTCAACTCTAAGTCAAAGATGTATTTTTTCCAATGATGTATGTAAAGGTCCATGAGAAGTTGGCCGCCGACCATTTTAGAAAGCCCTAGGTATATAATACACTAAGGTTAGTGGGAAAGGGGGATTTATTTTTTTGAAGATAAGGGATTATTGCGTTACGCACAGAGAGCTACCCCCATTGCTCGAACTTGTAATCATCGCTTCTGTGGCTACGGTAATCCAAATTTAGTATTCTTTCTTACATTGTGTTCCTCTTACTCTGCTCTTTCATTCAAGTGTAAGCATTCAAGATTCGGTGAAGGTTTCAAACGCATCCGTTTAGGCCTTAAATCGCTATTTTGAGTGTTTTATATGCGTATTTTATGTTGTTTTGACCCTAGGAGAGGCTTTAGGGACCCAAACACGACCCTTTAGGGTCATCCGTTTACTGTTTTTGCGTACTTTGGGACGAACGATCGCGATCCATGTACCTCCCCAGAATGCTGTGACAGTGATAGGATATGTTCCTGATAGTCCCGTGTAGCTTTCCTTCAAGTTTCGTGCGATTTCGATATGATTTGCATGGTGAACGGACGTGATGACTGTAGAGCTGTGTAGAAGGACATAGGCAGATTACTTGGCTTTAGTGCGATTGATTTTCTTGTAGAGTTAGTAGTTGCATCTCTTCGAGTTCACTTCATTAGGGTTGACATCTTAGTGAGTTTTCATGCCTCATTCGAGTCGCTTCCCCTGTATAGATAATTGTATGTTGATGCTTGAGAGCTATGCTATGGATGTCCGTCGCGGCGACCCGCAAACAATGGCGCCGCTTCGGGGAATGAATCTTCGGTGATGAGTGACCGAGTGCGTATTCAGAGTTTTCTTATTGCTCCAAAAGATAATTTCCACTCCATTTACATTTCAGTGAAGCATCTAGACAAGGGTTTAGTGCTTAGTGGAGTCTAGGGTCGGTGGACTGGTTAGATCTACTCTTGAGAGATATAGGGAGTTGTGAGTGAGGTTGCTTTAAGCATTTTTTATCTTCAAATTTCTTTGTATCGATTGAGGACTGATCCATCATCCGTTTTTTATCCTGTTTGTTTTGTTTGATTCATTTTCTTATGTTCTTTCATTTCTGTAGTTAGGAGTAGGATAAGTAAATCACATTCTAGTCAGATTTGGGGCAAAAGTCAGAGCCAAAAAAATAGAAAAACCATAACTTTGGCAAAGGGCCATAAGACTCTAAAATTAGAAAATCTGACCAAACAGAGATGAAATTGATTCAAATCACAAAGTGGTAGCACAAAACACTAGGAAACACTTGTCAGAGGGAGCAAACAAAATTTCATCAGATTTGGCCCAGGTACTACGATCGCGATCGGTGTACCTCAGTGTCAGAATTGTACAAGATTTGACATGTGCCTTCCTGATAAGATTCTAAACAAGTTTGTCTAAAGCAACCACACCCAAAGACATCAAAAATCAAGAAAATCAGGCCACTTGGGTAAAACTAGCATGATAGACCCAGAAACTGCAAAATCTTGACTTTGGGTGATCCAAATGCAAAAAGACTTGGGGGATAGCCTTAAAACATCAGTGTCTACAAGCATGCCAAATTTGGTCTAATTTGGGCTCAGAACTACGATCGCGATCGGTGTACCTAAGTGCCAGCTTTTGACCAGATTTCATATGTGGGATCCTCAGGTGTATACAAACATAAAAGTCTAAAGGACCTAGAGCCAAAAACCTCAAAATACCTATCAAAACCACTGAATATAGATCCAAGTCAAAAACTGCTAAACTAGCATAGAAATTGACTTTCAGTAGACCAAAACACATCAAAACTGGGAAGAAACCATGTAGAGGGATAGCCTGTGCATAGGACAAGCCTAGGTATCTCTCATATCCCAAATCAAGCATCAAAATCAATCAAACCAGATAAAATTGGAAAATCAGGCACTTCAGACCAAGAAACAGTAAATTCTTGACTTTTTTGAATCCAAATTCAAAAGTGTCTGGTAGGTAGTCTTAAAATAGCCTAGTGAACAAGCTAGTGAAGTTTCATCCAATTTGGGCTCCAAACTACGATCGCGATCGGTGTACCTCAGTGCCAGATTTTGACCAGACTTTACCCACACATACATCGACGTTATATAAGATACTAGGAGTTTTCAAAATTCAAAAAATTGACCAAAATAGCCAAAAATAGCAGACAGTCAGAAAACCACTGCAGGAGAACAAGATTTGGTAAAAAATTGACTTTTTCTTGCCCAAATTCAAAAAGATTTGGGAAGTAGACTGTACACATCATTGTCTACCATATCCACAATTTTCATCCAATTTGGGCTCCAAAGTACGATCGCGATCGGTGTACCATAGTGACATTTTGAGTTGAGACTTGGTGAGTAGGTAGCTGATAAGTAGACAAACAACTTTCTCAAAAGAACCAGGGTCAAAAAACCAAAAGACAGCTGTCAAATAGGGCAAACAATGATCACTGATCCTTCAGACCAAATTTTGAGAAAATTCAAGTTTTTGTGATCCAAATGCAAAGTGGGTTTGGGAATAGACTAATCATACCCATGTCTATCAACTCCTAAAGTTTCATGCAAAAAGGAGCTGGAACTACGATCACGATCGGTGTAGCCCAGTGACATTTTGGATTGAAAATTTATGAGTAGGTAGCTGACATCTAGTGCAACATATTTTCCAAAAGGAGCAAGGTCAAAAAAGAAAAAGAAAGTGGTCAAAAGTCCCAGTTACACAATCAGGCCAATAACTGCAAAACCACCTGGGATTTGGGTTTTCATTGGTCAAAACATCTCCAAATTCAAAAATACAAAGACACTTAGTATCAAGACATCAAGGGCTAGCTACTGTGCAAAAATCTTCCAAATCTGTGACATGGGGTCAACGATCGCGATCGATGTACCTCTACATAGTGAGGGTATTTGACTTCATAAGTTTGTAGATCTACTTGAGTACATCCCAAATCTCAAGTTTGAGTGAAAAATACCCTCTGGAAGCCAAGATACAAGCACAAAAGTTCCTGTGTTCTGGTCCTAAGACTGTTTTGAGTGCTTTTCAAGTGCAGTTCACTAAAGGTGCTCTAACTTTTGATAGGCAACTCCAAATTGAGTCAGGTATAGCTAGGAAGAAAGCTTGCAAGAAATAGCACACACCCAGAAGTTTTAGAGCTGAATTTTTCTAGGTTTCCTAATTCCAAACTTTTAGGGTACCCTGAACCAATTTCCAGAGACCAAAAAGGTCACAAATTCCTGATTTTTTAGAGACTTGACCAGGGGCAAAAAGGGATTGTGTGCACTAAGCCAAGGTGTTCTTATCAAGGACCATCTTGAGAGTATTGAGTGAGGCTTAAACATGACAACTCATCCATCATTAGGGTTTTCCACTCAAATCAGAGCTATGCCACCTACACAAACAACCAGAAATACTGCAACACCTATAACAAGAGGGTTGAGACAAGACCATGAGGCTTATCAATCATATCAAGCCAAACCTCAAGGCATGGCTCATGGATATTTGTCAAGTGATCATGTAGCTCATTGGAAGCCAAACTAATCAACTAAAATGCGGGAGTTTGGAAGAGCAAAAGTGGAAATTGCTGGAGACTTAGAGGAGAAGCATCCTCTAATCAGCAAACCCAACGTAAGGTTCATCAAAACCAATGAAGCCACGAGAGTTCTAACGGATTACACTTATGATGGCCTTTATAGGTTACCTATTGGGGATCAAAAAAACTTCTATAGATGTTTAAATTCCATCATTGAAGAGTTGACAGACTACAAGAACCTCTATGCCTTCACATACACAGATGACCAGGGAGTGCAAGTTCTAATGGTAGATAAGTATGGAAGAGAGTACAAACTTATCAGCCCAATTGAGATAGAAAGATATACATACATGGGTACTCCAATCTCTGCTTACGACTTTCAGCCGAGTGTAAGCGTACCAAGGTTTTTTGAGACTGATTTACAAGAAGCTAACACTGAAACTATGGAATCAAATGGACCTCAAACATCCAAAATAGCTATTCCCGGGAGTGTAGCTCCTACCTCATTGAGTGGATCCAAGAGACCACCAATTAGACTTACAAATCCATCAACATTTCCAAAACATGTCTCAGAGGGGATTCCACCAAGATTTGCTCCAAGACGAGAAGAAGGAACGAGGGATGTCTTTGTGAGAGACCCCAACACGCTAAGATACATGGTTGAACCAGAACCAATGAGACCATATCAATTGGCCAAATGTGTCAAGAAGAAGTATGATGGATTAAGGGATCCATACGTACATGCATCCTTGTTCAAACAAATGTTAAGAGCTGAACAAGTATTTTATTTTCATACACAATATGAGGGATTTGCTTAACCTTGGAAGGGATAGCATTGAATTGGTTCCAACCGTTGGACAAAAATGCCTTCTCAAACGTTGAACAAATGTTGCAAGAATTTGTTGTGGAGTTCTCTCAAAGGGGAATCAAGCATAACACAGTGTCCCAAATCTATGCATTCAAGCAAAAAGAAGATGAGAGAGTGAAGGAAGCATCACTACGCTTCAAACAATATATAGAGAGATGTCCGAAACGCGAGCTACCACAGGATGAAAGATTATCAATTCTCTTCATAGAGGGTTTGGAAAATGAAACTCTCAAGAAAGATTTTCACTTAAAAGGATGTACTTCCTTTGAACAAGTCACGAGAGAAGCGTTATACCTAGTTGACAATTGTAAAGCCTATGGCGAGGAAATTGGTGATACAAAGATCACTATGGATAATGCTCCTTTAGCATCTAGTGAAACCAACACAAGGCTAATGAACAACCTAGATGAGCTAGCAACGCAAGTATCACAACGAATAAAATGGTGTGCCATTGAGCAAAACTGGACCAATCATGAGATGAATGAGTGCAACTATAATCAAACCTACATGAGGGGGATACTATTTGGACATCAAATAGAAAAACAAATGCCATTACCAAATCATCCATTATTTCAAAATAGGGTTGTATCAAGGGATTTACAAAGAGCTGAGGTATCACAACCTAGGCTAGGGCAAGAACCTATGAGAAAACTCTATTCATTGAATGAGGAGACTCTGATGTTCATAGCCAATCAAGAGCGTAGACTAGAGACCATTTTGTCTAAGCAAGAACAACCATCAATTGTGTCACCAATGACTCAACAAGATGGACCATGCTACAAGTGTGGAGGTAATCATTGGGCCAAGAATTGTGCTCGTGTAGAGATAATTGGATATTGTTTCGAGTGTGCCATTATACACGTTGTTCCAAATTGTCCAAAACACCCAAACAAACAGGGGAAAACAACAATGAATGTTGTGGGAGTGTTACCTTCTCCAAGTGGATCAGAGGTAGAACCCAAAATTTCTGTGAGGGTAGTGACGAGAGCCCAAGCAAAAGAAAATGCTGAGGACAAAGCTAATGAGGAGAAAGATCAACAACCCAAACAAGGGGAAACAACTAGTGTGTCAGTGAGGACTGTGAGAAAATCCTGGAAAGCCAAAAGAGACAGAATTAAGGCAAAAACAATTACAAATCAAACTGCACTACAAACAAAATTACAAGAGACAAAGGAGCAGTTAAAACAAGAACGAGAAAACAAAACGATGGTGAGCGATAAGAAACCAAGGAAGGCGTCTTCCGAAGGATCTGTGTTGGTAGACAAAGTCCTAGAGCCATTAGATGCTACACTGGAAGCATATGAGGTTAGATTGAAACCCAACCAAACCCTAGAGCAACGAGGGATGAAATATCCTCATGCTGAGGTAGAGACTGAGAGATTGAAAATGTGTAAGGAATTGGTAAAAACTGCACAGGCAATGATGGAGCCTGAAGCACCAATTCCACCTCCAGAAACAAAACCAAAAAGTGTTGGATTTGAAATGCCTAAGGAAAAGGTTGTTGAAACATTAACTCAAAGAAACATTGAGCTAGAATTACAAAAGGATATGCAAGCAAAGACTGTAACACAAGAAACCAACAACCTAGAAATTCAACTAGATGATCAAGTAGTGGCCAACACCACTAATGATGCAAGTTCAAGATCACAATTTATGGCACCTATCCCAGAGATAGATGAGCCATGGCCAAATGAATTGTGGGAAGCAATTAGAAGTGCAAAAGATGGAAGTGCGACTTTCCAATCTGCACCCATAACTGAGATCAATACAGGGCATGAAGTCTATCAAGGAGACATTCAATCTCTAAAGGGAGATACAGGGACGGAAGTTTCAAATGAAAGCAAACCAGAGTCCTTGAAGACCTCACCCTCATACATAGGAGAACATGAGGCAGACTCAGAGACTAGAGTGGTGCCATCTCAGAGGAAAGCCATATCCAAGATGATGGATACAAAGAGTATGCAAGAGTTGATGTCAGCTCCAATACAGTGCACCATTACTCTATCTGAAATGCTTAAGATTAGACCACATGTATGGGATGAAGTAGGAAACAATTTGGGGAAGATGGGATTAAAGGTACCTCTTCAAGATCTACCCTCAAATGAACAATCAAACAAAACTCAACAAGAAAGTGCAAATGCTAAACCTGTGCCAATAAACAAGGTGGGGGAATATTGGGAAGGAGAAGAAGGAAACACCACCTTACCTGTGGAATACAAAGGAGTTAAAACATTGGCTATACTTGATAGTGGGGCTGGAGTAGCCATAGCCACAAAAGACATTTGGAAAAAATGGGGTAGACCAGCGCTTAGGAAAACTAGAATGAAGCTACAACTTGCAGATGGATACACGAAAAAAACTATGGGTATCTTAGAGCAAATTATTGTGACTTCTTGTGGAATTGAATATGAACATAAATTTGCAATAGTAGATTTTGGAAAAAGGAACAATTTTGATATCATTTTAGGAAGACCTTTCATGTGTCAACTTAAGATGGTTCAAGATTGGGGCTATGAATATATCTACTTGATACATAAAAATATCACCACAAAAATAAGAATAAAAGACCATAGATATAGAGATGTGAATAGAACTCCTTTAGAAGAAATTGACTCTACTATAGTCAATGGGAAAGAGATACTTGCATGGCTACAAACCAAACAAGAACTTTGGATGTGTGGTGTTTCAAAGTGTGGAAGCTTAGTGAAGGAGGATTGCATCCTAGAACGATCAATGGACGATGAAGCTTATATACCGGAACCCTTTCCAGAGCAATTATTTGAGCCATTTGGATGGACTCAAATATTGGCAACCTTGGATGTGTCTATAAATGAGGTAACTCCAACCAAGTTTTGTGATGAAGAAGGCTACGACCTAGTTTCATGTTTTATGTTGAAAGTGATGAGACATGCTAATGAGAATTGTGAGAATGAAAATAGAGGGATAAATAGCTATGTCAAGGAGGATGCTGCACAAACACAAACTAGGAGAGCAATACAACCAGGTGGAGATGTCATCATTGACATACTTGAAGAGTCAACATCTACTCCAAAGAAACTAACTCCCAATGATGCAGATTTGAAAGTACAAGAAGAATCAGATGTGCAAAGCTCCACGTCAACAGATGTTCTACAAACTCAAGATCAAAAGAAAAATGAGAAAGAAGCCAAAGATGAAAAATATCCCACATTGATCAAATTCAATTTATGCGGACAAACAGGGCTCAAGGTTACATGTTCGGCCGCAATTGATCCTTATGCTACTAAGAATATAATGTCATATGGCACTTGGATAATGATGGGAAAGCCGACAATTAAAGAAGTGGAGGAAAGAGTATACACCAGTGCCAAAACACCAATCCCAAGTTTTGGCATAGCGGAGGCAATACTCAAGTTGAGTCATGGGGAGTTCAAAGACAACTTCAACATAGTTGACTCACATCACATCAAAGAAAGTCTAGTCCTAACAAAGAGTTGGAAGAATATCTTCTTCGGGCAACAACAAAAAGCATCAACAACAACAACAAAGACAGTCCAAGAGACATCAACAAAAAAGACACAACCATCTACAACAGAAAAAGCTAAGGCCAAACTAAACATTGAAGAAGATCATCCTCGCAAGTCAGTTTTACCTTCGACAAGCCCACGTCAAAGCCCAAGAGAAGCCTCTACATCAAGAGCCACACCATCAACAATGAAATGGAAACCAAAGCAAAAAGTCTATCAACCAAAGTTTCCATCACAAAAAAACATCCAGAAGAAGCCGAAGAATGTCAACCAAGTGTTGGTATCCAAAGAGCACATCCAAGTCAAAGACCCAGTTTGGATACATGAAACACGGGTTCAACCACAACAACAAAAGGTGATAGGGTGGGTAGCATCAAATGAGTCAATCATTGCTCAAGACTACTTCGAAGGAAACATTAATGTTTGGGCCAAAAAGCCTAAAGTAACAGTCTGGATGTACTCACCTCAAGAAAGAAGTTCTACAATGAGCGAGCCAAGCTATCAACGAAATAAAAACAACTCAAGAAGGAGAAAGAACAACAAAAAAGGACAGAAGAAAAAACCTTCCAAGAAAGCAACACAACAAGTTTGGGTACCGAAATCAAACTTCGATGAAGATACCCAACACAAACAGGTGAATCAGCGGATGATTCCAGTGAAGCTACTTGAAGCACAAGGATTCTATGAAGGTAACACCCAAATATGGTTACCCAAAGTAGTTGCTCAACCTAGAGCCACTAAGACCAACCGAGTAGCAAAGAACCCCACACAAAGACAATCAACAACAACAAAGAGCTAGTGGAGACTAAGCACAACCAAGGGAGAAACAACCTCAAAATGGATCCCTCATCTTCTACTACAAAAGCAAGGCTTTTACAATGGTAATAGCCAAGTATGGATACAAAAGCCTTGTGTCCATCAAGTCAAGGGAGCAACTCATGAAGCAAGAACAAAGTGGGTCCCAAAAACACTGTTGAAAACTCAGGCTCCTCACAAAGAAGAAAAAGTAAAGGTACAACAATGCGGCCTCCTTACGGAACATCCTATGCAACAAAAGAAGCTAGAGGAGTCAAAGTATGCCAACTTACTTGAAAAGATGGTGGCATCCAAAGACCAAAGCAATGATAGAGGCCTTAATCTCAAGAACTTATGGCATTGGGTTTCAGGCCATGAACAGGTAAGTCCAAGTCGCCATTAAAAATACATGGCATAAAAGTCAAGAGTCGGGCAGCTGAGCCACTAAATGAGCAAGGCATTAGTCCCAAAGCTTCAAGTAATATTCTCTGTGGTCTAAGAGTCTTAGCTATTCTAGGTATTGCTCAAGGTGGAGGAGTTGAGCATATTTATGTTGTGTCGCTCATGCTGGTATAGGTGAGCATAAGAGTCCAAGTGTATGTATTTTAAGTTTGGTAAAGTGAAGAAGAGAGTCCAAAAGACACTCACGCACTATGCATAGTGAGTAATGAGTGGAGAAGCTTCAACATCAAAAACCCTTCTTGGAAATGTGGAAGCTATTGAGATGTCCTCGGATATCACATGTGCTACATTTGTTCCTTGAAGCACCCAACAACTCATTTTTCACACCGCATGATTTTCTTGAAAGAACTCTTGTGTGCTTATAGAGTGTCCCATAATTGGCACTTGCATTACGCACTCTTACTTTATTTCTCCAAGCACTCACCCTGCATGAACAGGTACTCAACTTCCAAGTGTTCAACCCCAATAAGAGCGTATACCAAAGGCATTTTTTCCCATTGGCTTTTCTCCTTTGGTCATTCAGGTTCTAGACCCATCACTATTCTATTGTATATATTCCTTCCATTAGATGAAACCAATAAAGAATTTCTTACACGATCTTCAAAGAGATAAAGTGGGGCCACATTGTTCTCAACTACGCTTTGACAAGAGCAACTCTTATCTTCAAAGATACCAACAAAGCTCTATTGACAAAGTGGCAAAGAAAATCAAATTGGAGATGTCAGTGCACACATGTCAAAGTCTCAAACATTTTGAGATACGAGCTCCAATAAAAAGTCAACTGCACCAGGAGGCAAAGTATCCAAAGAAGCAGGTATCATCAACCAACTGCACAAATGGAAAGGTAAAGCAGGATGTGCAACAACATGCACAAATTCCTCGTCCACAATAACCAAATCACAAAGAACACATATTCATCAATCAAAGGCAAATGGGCACCCCATTTGAACAAGCAAAACATGCCAGATATAACTCAATCAAGGAAGGGGGGAGTCCCATCAACAAGTAGAGCAGACTACAAATGGTCGTGTCAAGGGACGACACGAGCTAGGAAGGGGGGAGTGTTTCGAGGTGATAACAACATACAAGTGCCCACCTAGCCAAGGTGCCCGTTGGGTCAGCCGGCCAAAGTTTTGATGTGGTCACATTATTTTTCCGATGTTTAATACATCAAACCCTGTAAAAGCCTAATGACAATCTTCTATGTCAAGTCTAAGTCAAAGATGTAATTTTTCCAATGATGTATGCAAAGGTCCATGAGAAGTTGGCCGTCGGCCACTTTAGAAAGCCCTAGGTATATAATACACTAAGGTTAGTGGGAAAGGGGGATTTATTTTTTTGAAGATAAGGGACTATTGCGTTACGCACAGAGAGCTACCCTCATTGCTCGAACTTGTAATCATCGCTTCTGTGGCTACGGTAATCCAAATTCAGTTTTGTTTCTTGCATTGTGTTCCTCTTACTCTGCTCTTTCATTCAAGTGTAAGCATTCAAGATTCGGTGAAGGTTTCAAATGCATCCCTCTAGGCCTTAAATCGCTGTTTTGAGTGTTTTATATGCGTATTTTATGTTGTTTTGACCCTAGGAGAGGCTTTAGGGACCCAAAAACGACCCTTTAGGGTCATCCGTTTACTGTTTTTGCGTACTTTGGAACGAACGATCGCGATCCATGTACCTCCCCAGAATGCTGTGACAGTGATAGGATATGTTCCTGATAGTCCCGTGTAGCTTTCCTTCAAGTTTCGTGCGATTCCGATATGATTTGCATGGTGAACGGGCGTGATGACTGTAGAGCTGTGTAGAAGGACATACGCAGATTACTTGGCTTTAGTGCGATCGATTTGCTTGTAGAGTTAGTGGTTGCATCTCTTCGAGTTCACTTCATTAGGGTTGACATCCTAGTGAGTTTTCATGCCTCATCCGAGTCGCTTCCCCTGTATCGATAATTGTATGTTGATGCTTGAGAGCTATGCTATGGACGTCCGTCACAGCGACCCGCAAACAATCACTTGCTTATAAACTTGAATTGCCTGTGCATGTAAAGGTACATCATGTTTCCATGTAAGGTTGTTAAAGAAGTATATGGCTAATCCTTGACATGTTTTGTAGGAGAAATATAATCTTCGTGATGATGCGTCACTAAAAATAGAACCAAAAATCATTCTTAATTGTAGAGTTAGGCAGCTTAAAAGTAGAAATCTTGTTGAGGTTTTGGTTAAGTGGGATATGTATCCTGTATAAGATGCCGCCTTGGTTGATTTAAATACTTTGCATGCTAAAAACCCCTCCTTCCAACTTTGAGGACATAGTTAATTTTAATGAGGGAAGAATGTAATAGGACTAATTTTTGCAAAGATTTTTTCATAACTTTGTTTGTAGCAAAATTCGATCATTTTAGAGTTTTCCCACAGTCTAGGATTTTATTCTGATTTTTTTGCAAAGTTTCAAATTTTGACTTGGGACACTTTTTGGGAGCCAATTTTGAGGATGCTAGGGTCAAAATTTGGAAAAGTTTTGTGTGTGGAAAACGTGCCCTAAACATGGGGAAAAATATTGCTTCTTTTAGTTTCGCTCAATTCAGCCCATAGATTAAGGAAAAAGTGAGAAAATACTATTTTCATGTTGTTTTTGTAGAAATTGCCAACTTGCAAGCGAATTTTTGGTCAATCTGAGCAGGATATGACTTTTTGCATTACACAATTGTTGAAGAGCTCAACCAGACGAACAACTTCATATGAGATGGTCACATACAGATTTGGAGCCCTTTGGGAGCTACGTACCGGTGATAATGGCCAACATTTTCGAATTTAAAAAAAAAAATCTAATTTTTATTGATTCGTGTAGGGGAAATTTTTAGTGCCATTTTTGTGTTCGCCCAGAGTCTATGTTTCCCGCTCTGCTAAAGACAAGAGTTCAACGACAAAAATTGTTGCTTGTCGGCTACCTATTCTGGGAGATAGTCTCTATAATTGGCAGAGGTTGTGCGATTGTGATTGAGATTGTGAGTGTGATTGAGATTTAGAGTTCAATTTAAATTGAGAGTGTGATTGTGATTGAGATTGAGAGTTCAATTTAAATTGAGAATGTGATTGTGATTGAGATTGAGATTATGCACAACATCGGGATTGTGATTGAGAGTGAGATAGCTTAGAGGTGGTCGGGAGGTTATGACGAGCTATGCTCTTCTTGTAATCATTATCTTACTTCAATACAGATTCTCTATTTCATTTGTATACTTTGTATTTCTTTTTTATCAATCTATTTCTCTCTCTCGTGTCACATCACACTAACATAATTCTAGAGCCAATACATTACCTTGGCTATTCTTTGATTTTATAAAACCAATCAAAGGTAAAAGTTGATCATTTGCAGAGCTAGCCATGGAAAGCTTCACTCCAGCGGACAACATAGATAGACATTAGAGGAGAAGTTGTAATGGAGTTACGTATGTGGGGAGCTCATTGGGGAGCAACCCTCAAATTGAAAGGGTGACTCTACTTTTCATTTTCATATACCATTATCCTACTTCATTGGCTATATTTGGCTCTTCACACCTCTCATTAGCTAGAATCTTGGTAGATTCTAGAAAAGATGCCTTTGCAAGTTTAAGGCTAGAGATCTCCATTTCGTTTACAACCTGCAATTGAACCCGTCATCTTATGTTTGCAGATGGTGTTTCACCTTGAGCAAGTCTGATAATCTCACGGACCGTTGACCACACCATTGTATCTATTCAAAACAAAAAAAAACAAGGCTCAACCCAGCTCCTTTGCTTGCAGCTCATCCTCCACATGTCGCAGTTCCCTCTAGAAACACGTGTACCCTTGTCTGCCATTTAGTAACTTTTCTTAGCTCGATGTTCGTCCCCTCTATTTCCATCTTTCCTCTACTACGTGCACGAGCTGCCACTACATTTTCCCTCTCCCTCGAGCGCCACCTTGTAATGGAATTGATATTTTGATGATTTATTTGTGAAATATTTGATATATTGATGAAACATTGCAATGGTGATTTGAACTGTGGAATATGATCACTTGTCGGGTGTTGCGTGAGCATATTAGTGACTGGCACGTGTTGGACAATAAGGCGATAGCAGTTATTCAGAATAAAACTGCCACCATTGGATTTCATGGTGGCAAGCCTTAGTATTTCATGGTTCAATTATAAGTTGAGATGTAGATAGCTATTAGTTGTTATATTGAGCTCTTTATGAGCCATGACTATTTTATGCCCAAGTGAGAACTAATGTAGCTCATTTTATATCATGAACTTTTCTATAAATTAAATACGTGCAAGAGGGACATGCTCACTCTTGCACGGGGGAAGATTGCACCCAGTGTCTATGTTATTCACCTCCCCTATCTTCTCTCATCTTATCTGTGTGTGTGTGTGTGTGTGTGTGTGTGTGTGTGTGTGTGTGTTTATCTCTTAACATGTATGAAGTGAACCATGTGTTCGTGCAACGGTGTCAGCTATGCGATTTGTGATTTTATTGTTTGGAGTATGTTCCTCGGGGACTTTTGCAGGGCAGTCGCGCCTTCTGTTGTAGCAGTGGTAACAGAGCCTACACCAACGTTCTTGGAAAAATGCAAGCTTCTACAAAGGATCATCATGGGTTTATTATGGAGGAAAAGGATTATAGCGGTTGGAGTTATTTTTGTTAATTATTTTACTTTTGTTAATCTATGCCAATTCGTGTAATAGCCGATGGCAGGAACCGTTTTACAAATGGGATGAGACCATGAAACTTAGCCTAGATTAGAAAAACACGATGAAAGTGGAGACAAAGTCCGCATCACAAGACCGTAGCAAGGTGCCTACGACCTGCGAGAAATCACCCCAAACAAAACCATGGGAGTAACTTAAGTAAGCGAAAGCCTGTGCTGCTGCCTTCTTGGCATTGTCAAATTGAGCAGTGAAGCCTTTGACCATCCCGCCATATGGCCCTCGAGAGTACTGCACAAGGATACGCAGTACTCGATTTTCCAACCATCTCTCTCTCTCTCTCTCTCTCTCTCTCTCTCTCTCTCTCTCTCTCTCAGCTTGGCCACACTCAACTATCTCTCTCTCTTACCTTGGCCAACCACCAACCCCCTCTCTTGGTCACAGCTAATGACTACCAAGAAGCTACAAAAAACTATTTCTCTCTCTGAAAATTACTTTTGGGCTCTCTCTCTTCCCCTTTCGTCTGCTGCATATGATACCCACATCATGCCCCCCCCCCCCCCCCCCCCCCATCCCCACCCCCCACTTACCAGAGAATATATTACTTTCTTAAGTTTTTTTTTGGGAGTAGTCTCCCCGAAACGATATAACAAAAGAAAATATATGCTTTTTCTTTGCTCTCTTCTAGCACAACTATTTACACTAGTGGGATATTAGCGAGTCTGCACACACCTTCTAATGCCAAAGACATTGTGCACACACACACACACACACACACACACACACACACACACACACACACACACACACACACACACACACACACACACACACACACACACACACACACACATTATGACAATTCAAATATTTGCACACACACACACACACACACCATCGGAACACTCGCAAAACATAAGCTTTGGATTTTCACAGACTCCATCTCTCCCGATTGTCATCAGTAATAGCTACGTCCTTCATAAATCTCACCTTGTTTATCGCCCGTACATGAGAGCTCCAATATGTTGCATCCATAGGCAACCTATCATCGATTTTGGACCCCTGCACCAACAACACCCAATGCAACTGCAACGGTTCTACATCAATAACGTTGCATCCACGTTTCAATACAGGGAGCTTTGCGACACTTGACAGTGGGTTTACAAGGGGCTTACAAGCTTTTTTACTCCATCAAACAATGCGGCATCTACATCGTTGAATTTATTTGATAGAAATTCTCGACTCCGGATCGCAATTTGCAAAGAATTAATATGATTATTAATTTTCCCACTCATGATGCAGAGGAATGGGTCCAATAACCCTTCCGATTGGACCACTAATTCACCTCTCCTGACACTGACTTTTGAGAAACAAGTATTCTTGCTGCAACAAGAATTAGACATTGCAAATCAACACCTTGCATCGAATGATCAGAAAAGTGCATGTGTTGATGAGACGAAGATGAACGTACGATCAAAATTTTAAAGGCCGGGTTTGAAGCTCAACAATCCAACAAGGAGGCAAAGATAAGTCAAAAATCTTTCATGTTTTTTAAGTTCAATGGTCACAAAATTGGTAAAACAGTGCTATCTTGGTTAATGCAATTTGATAATTATTTTGCTGGCAAATCTTTCACTAAAAAATATAAAATTTAACGTGCTACTAATCACCTTTCTGGTCAAGCTTCACTTTGGTGGAGCGTGCTTTGCAAAATGGTAGAACAACCATCAACTTAGGACAATTTTCAATAGCGGGTCAAAGATTCCTTCCTACCCCCTCTGTTTGGCCTTGACGCTCGTCGTGCTTGGGCCAAATTCTCCTGGATGCAAGAAGACCCTATCTCTTGTTACACTGACCGCTTCTGGAAACATCTACTACTCCTCCATATGGTAGAAGAAGTGCCTGCAGACTCTCTCCAATGCAAATATAAAAATGGTCTTCCTAATGATATACAATCAAAACTCAATCCTCTCAAACCGACATCTCTTTATGAAGCTATATCCTTGGCCTACGATGCTGAGAAAGAAATCAAATCTATCGTCCATGAAGTGCGCAACACGCGCAACCCCAACCCTCCCAATTTTCAATCTCACAGTCAATGGGGTAACAACAACCAAAACCGCAATCACAACGGTAATAATTTCAGCAGGCATACTTCAAACCCTCACACAAATAATTACACACAAAATCGTCCACCCCCTTTTCCTCGTAGTCATCAAAATAATCATCGTCCACAACACAGTTCCACCATTACACCCTCACACACTGCATATCAAAATTCAAACACACATCATTATCCCAATCCCCTTGCATGTAGCAATGGTGTCTGGTGTTTTAAATGCCGCCAATACGTCCATGTTGAAGCCAATTGAACCAAAAATCGTCCACCCAGACCACGCCAACCCACAGTTCGAATCCACAACATTGAAGACAAATCAGAACCCCCCGACAATGCCATGGCTGATTGGACAGCTGCAACATCACCTCACACACCAGGTAAGCTAATTTCAATTTATGCCTTGTTTCGTCACCCAGGTAAAATTCAAGAGCGAAGTGTGTCTATTTTACACGATGATGGTAGCTCACACGATTTTATTTTTGAAAAATTGGTTAGAGAAATGAATTCAGCCACCACAACATCTGCATATAAAGTAAAATGTGCTTTTCAAGGAACTAGGTACAACGGCACGCGTGAAATTAAATCTCTTGCAATTACTATTGGTGATTACATAGAACAAAGCAATTTTTTAATTGCACCATTGCAATCCACTGACATCATCTTGGGCATGCCTTTCCATCACCAACATAATCCACAAATTGACTATCGCACACACACACAATGAATTTCACTTTCAATGGAAAATCTATTTCTCTTTCTACTGATGCATCCCGTGCTATGTTCCCCTTGATATCACACACATAAGAAAAACATGCACTAAGAAAGGATTGCAAATCATACATGATATTTGTTACTGAAGTGGAACACACACATGTCTGTCTTTCACACACATAATGATTTCCTCTCACATATAATGATTGCTTTGTGGATGATTATCCCCTGTCCCTCCTACCCTCTCGAGGTGAATTAGATCATAATATTAAAATTTTTCCAGGCTCACAACCTCCACACACAGAGAGCACCATATAGACATAGTCCCTTGCACCACCAAGAAATTAAAAAACAAATCACCGAACTCCTAGACAAGGGCCTCATCCATCCTAGTGCATCCCCTTTTGGTGCCTCAATTCTTCTAGTCCAAAATAAAAACAACACTTTTTGCATGTGCATAGACTACCGTGCATTAAACAAGGTCATTGTCAAAAACCGCTATCCCATCCCACGTATAGGCTCCTCCTAGATCGCTTACAAGGAGTGAAACTGTTTAGCAAAATTGATTTGACATCAAGACACCATCAATCCGTATGCACCTCAACAACATTTTTAAAGTTGCATTTCGTACCCAGTCTGGTCATTATGAGTTTATTATTTTACCATTTAGTCTCACAAATGCACCTGCCACATTTGCTAGGATGGTGAACAAAATATTTCTTGATTATCAAGACTTTGTTATTGTGTTCTTTTGATGACATTTTGATTTTCAATTGTGATGAGCACAAGCACAACAACCACCTACATATTGTCTTTGAGCTATTGCGTGAGCGCCAATTGTTTGCAAATCCTAACAAAAGTACATTTTTCCAAACTCACATTGATTATTTAGGCCACATAGTCTCAAAAACAGGCATATCCATTAACACTCAAAAGATTGACACTATTAAAACATGGCCTACCCCCAAATCTGTGCATGGCATCAAATTGTTTCTAGGCTTAGCAAGTTTTTATTGTAAATTTGTTAAAAACTTCTCACACATTGCATCACCGATGACCACTTTACTTCATCAAAAAGTACCATTCAATTGGGGCCCGACACAACCAAAATCATTAGACACTCTCAAATATCTCCTCACACATGCCCCCATCCTACAATTTCCCAACTTCACACAACCCTTCTTTGTAGTTGTTACAAACGCTAGTGGCTGAGGCATAGGCGTAGTCTTAATGCAAAACAATCACCCACTTTCCTTCGAAAGTCAAAAACTCAAACCATCTGAAACCAAATACAACACATATGATAAATAATTGCTAGTTGTAGTCCATGCTCTAGACATTTGGAAACATTATCTTATGGGCTCTGAAGTTCTAATAAAAACTGACCAATAACCATTTTTGACTGTCATATCAAATGGGCTGATTTCATTCAAAATTTCCATCCCATGATACAATACCAACCAAGTAAAGCAAATGTTGTAGCAGACACGTTAAGTAGAAAACTTGAAGTGAATATTATTTCTGTTACTCGTTCACGTGTCTCCAATAAAATCAAGCATGTTCATTTGAATCACATTTCTGTGAGTAAAGTGCAATCATTTCCTTCTATGCCTAGCACATATGCTCAAGATCCACATTTCTCACGTGCTTGGTTTGAAATACATCACAATAATGGTCGTCCCTATGAACACTACATCTTGGCAAATGGTTATCTTTATTTTCAGCAAAAGCTATCCATCACAACACCCTTTAAGGAACTAGCAATGATTGAAATGCATGCACCACCATATATGGGTCATCGAGGGATTCAATCCACAATCACTGCATGTCAAGATCATTTCAAATGAAGCACGATATCACATAATTTGTTTTAGAATTCTTGATATGTCAAAGAGTTAAACGTCATCATGGTAAGTCTTATGGTCTTCTCATGCCTCTCCCTATCCCTGTTGTCCCTTGGGAACAAATGGTTATCTTTATTTTCATCAAAAGCTATGAATCACAACACCCTTTAAGAAACTAGCAATGATTGAAATGCATGCACCACCATATATGGGTCATCGAGGGATTCAATCCACAATCACTGCATGTCAAGATCATTTTTTTTGTCTTCAAATGAAGCACGATATCACATAATTTGTTTTAGAATTCTTGATATGTCAAAGAGTTAAAGGTCATCATGGTAAGTCTTATGGTCTTCTCATGCCTCTCCCTATCCCTGTTGTCCCTTGGGAACAAATCTCCATGGACTTTATCACATGGCTTCCCACCACATCCTCACACAATGATATGATATGGACCATACTTGACCATTTTAGCAAACAAGCATACTTTGTACCTTGCAAAAAGACACTGCTTGATTCTATGACCCTTGATGGATAAGAATCACTCTGATGGCAGTGTTCGAGGTGATCTTCCTCGTGATACATCTATATTGGTACTAAAGGACTCTTCTCTGTGTACTGATCCAAATACATACACCATTAGGAAAAATTATGAATCCTCTAGGGACCCCTTGGGATTAAGGTTAATTAGAGGCTAGCCAATAAGAAGAGGGTGGTGGACACACTCTATGCCCTCAAAAAAGTAGGGGGACAAAGTAGTTTTACACTTCTTAATGGCCTCTTACCTAGTGAAAAGGTGGGGGGGTGGTGGGACATATGGAACCTCCAACTTCCCTCCGTTTTGATCCGCTTTTGAAATAATCCCAAAATTTTGAGATTTTTCAAAATTTTCAAAACTTAAATCTTATCTTCTTAAAACCTCCCTAAACTTATTTTATGGTCAAAAAAACATTTTTGACCTCAAAAAGTCAAAACGTGCACCAAAAAACCCTAAAATTTATTTTTTTTCAAAACTATTGAAACATCATTTTTTACTATCCAAAGTTCCCCCCCAAACTAGTCCTCAGACAAAAAGTGTTTTTCTCTCTATAGAACCCCTTTTCCAACCCCTTCTTGGTTGCAACCATCACCTCTCTACTCCAACACTCTGTCTCTACACCATCTCCATTGCTACAACAAGAAAGCTCCTCTCTCCTCCCTACCGCCTCCCATTGCCACACCAAGCAAGGGTTATCTACCTTCTTCTATCACTTACTCCCACCTACATTGTAGAAACAACCAAGGTCTTGCTCCTCCTCCTAAGTGTCTTTGTTCAACCATGGCCAAATCTACTCCGCAAAGGCGACCAGCTCTACCATGGCCAGCTCTACTCCAACACTCTCTCTCTACACCATCTCCATTGCTACAACAAGAAAGCTTCTCTCTCCTCCCTTATCACATCCCATTGCTACACCAAGCAAGGGTTATCTACCTTCTTCTATCACTTACTCCCACCTACATTGTAGCAACAAGCAAGGTCCTGCTCCTCCTCCTATTTGTCTTTGTTCAACCATGGCAAGCTCTACTCTGCAAAGGCGGCCAAAAGATGAGGTCACATCACTTGCATGCCACAACACAAGAGGTATAGATAATGAGTGGGTGCCACAAGAGTTCACCAAAGGTGCTTGGCCATCTTCTATTGTCCCTCACCGTGTGCGAAATCATGCAAACTTGGATCATTATTGGAAAGGAAAGCTCCTTGGCTTCAAGAACTACAAATACAAGGGGACCGTAGCCATTGTGCAACATGTTTTCTCAATGTCAAGCATGCTATTGCAACAACCACCTTTATTTCCAACACATTGTAAGTACATATTTTGAGAATACAAAGCTAGGTGTAAAATCATAGTGTAATGTTTTTATGGATTCATACTTAAGATTTGCCATGCGTTTATAGTCATATTTGCATCCACATTGGTGGAGGAGCAGCCACTACATAGTCTCTCTGGCACATTCAATGCTATACATGCGGATATTGGAGCAATAATTTTCACACATCTTTGCCCAACCAAATTGGTTCAAAGAAGGATTTTCTTCTATTATCACTCTTATATTGTGCCTACTTCTACACAAGAGTTTGGAAACCTTGAACCCATCAAAGTATCTTCCTTATTAAGTATGGAGTGGCCACAGCCAGATTTGTGGTCGGTAGCATATTTCAAGCAAAAGATGATAATAGATGTCCACAACTCTTTGAAATACTCTAAAGCTTCTAGATCTGTGGGCTTGAGTTGGTGTTTGCCTAATCATTGTTTTGAGCACATTTTTAAGGATTTTGGATTTGTGGAGACTACCACAATGCTTGTATGTAAAGATGTGCATTATGAAGAATTAGGGAGGCTTTTAGAAGAGGACTGGGGTTTTGTGAAGGGCATGCAAAATGGTGATAGGTATCGTTGTAATGTTGGAGATTCAGGTATTGGGATGTGCTATTTAAAATCCCGCACCTTCTTGTACATACAATTTCACTATGATCGTTGGATGTGCAAGCTTGGAGTGTGGACTCCCTTACATAGTGTAGACGAAGCTATTGCAAGATTTGACATTGCAGTGAGGATTCCCAACGATGCTTTGGAGGCTATCCAAGTGAACAAACATTGAACTCTCAGTAATGTGCGAGAACATTGGCTATTATGGGATTTGAGGCCCTTCAACAAGCGCAATTTCATTTGCAAGGTCATAGGTGAGAATCCTTCCACCACATTTTCAATACATCATAGTTTGGCGATCATTGGCTACTTATTGTAATGAATGTTCGCAGATTGGAAAGAGAATGGAAGACAAATTGAAGGTTGAGGAGGATTGGGGCATGGATGGAACTATGCTTTCGCTCTTATAGCTTTGTAACTCTTGCAGTTTTGGAAACAATCCCCGATGTAATCAGCATGATTTGCTTTGACAAATTATGATTGAATATAATTTTTCACATTGAGATGAAAGTTCATTTATGGTGAGTGCCTTTTTAAAAACAAAATTGGGGAAAGTGCCTTCTTTAAAAAAGGGACCATTATAAAAGGGACCATTATAAAAGGGGGGCTACATAACTCATTCACACTTTTCACCTTCGCAACACTTGAGCTCCTCCACTCTCTGTCTACACGTCAGGCTAGACATGGACGCCTCCACAGCCTCTGCATCTACACCCACATCCACCCCTTTGTCACGCTTCATCCTCTTCCTTGAGGACACCAATTACAAAGGGAAGTTGAACCTCCACACCTTCTTTACTCGTCTCTCCGACCTTGATGCAACAATTTCCCTTCACATGGATGTTAGGAAATAAGACGTAGCTAAATAGATAATTGAGTAGATTACTTAATGGAGAGAGACAAATTTATATACACGAGATTATAGTGTAGAGAGAGAGAGAGAGAGAGAGAGAGAGAGTACACACGATATACGTGGTTCACCCAATGTGGGCTACGTCCACGGGAAAGCAGCCACTCAATGGCTTTGGTACTTCAAAACAAGAAGTAGTTTACAAAGGGATTATACCCTTAATGGAGCTCCCGCCTTGCTTCACTCTCACCACCTCACACTCACCTTGTTGCATCAACTTCACACTATGAAATGTGTGTAGAAATGGCCTCCTTTTATAGGCCAAAAGGGCTGCCCTCTCTTATGAGAGACAGCCATGTGTAGCCGCCCTTGTGCGAATAAGTCCAAATCGGACCCTCCAATCCGCCCATGTGTGGCCGCCCTTGAGAAGACAAGTCCGCTTTTGAATTTGGCCACCGGCCATTGAATTCGGCCACCGGCCACCGGCCATTGACTTCCGACCACCGGCCATTGGCCATTGACTACCGGCCACCGGCCAACCGACGGGTTGTTTTCCGACCACTTTCCGACCGCCGTCCGGCCATAATATTCCGGCGAAAAGGAATATTCTTGTCCGTGAAAATTTTGGTTTCCGGTGAGTGATTTTCCTTCACGCACGATGGCTTCTCCTCATAATGGGGGCCTTACAAATGTGCGCTTTTACCACAGAAAATTACAAGGGTAAATCAGGCTCCATACTTAACAATCTCCCACTTGGAGACTGATCTCCAAACCAAACATGTGACTGCTTTCCATTCTGGCTTTTTATCCTTGAATGCCGATTGAAGATGAGAAAAAGCTCAACTTCTCCTTGTTGACCACCTTTGTAAACATGTCTGCAGGATTTTCACTTGTATGCACCTTTCCTAGCTTTAGTTGTCCCTCTTCCAAAAGAGTGCGTATGAAGTGATATCTCACCTCAATGTGCTTTGTCCTTGAATGAAAGGCTGAGTTCTTCGCAAGATGGATAGCGCTTTGGCTATCACTGTACAAGACACAATTGTCTTGTTTGAATCCAAGCTCTTCTAAGAATCTGTGAAGCCACAGAATTTCTTTGCTTGCCTCCGTCATTGCTACATACTCTGCTTCCGTGGTAGAAAGTGAAACCACTTTCTGCAGCTTTGAAGCCCAGCTTACTGCTGTGCCTCCAACCGTGAACACATAGCCAGTAGTGCTCCTTCGAGTATCTTTGTCACCTGCCATATCTGCATCAGCATACCCTTCTAGAAAAATATCAGTTCCTCCAAAATACAAAGCATTTGTTGTTGTCCCTTTTAGATATCTAAGTATTCACTTCACAGCTTGCCAATGCTCTTTACCTGGGTTGTCCATGAACCTACTCACAACTCCCACTGCATGTGCAATGTCTGGCCTTGTCCAGACCATAGCATACATTAGAGAACCTACCGCTGCAGCATATGGAACTTTAGACATATAGGCTATCTCCTCTTGTGTCTTTGGACACATATCCTTCGTTAGTTTAAAATGACCAGCCAAAGGTGTAGAAACTGGTTTTGCATTTTGCATTGCAAACCTTTCTAGTACCTTCTTGATGTAATCTTCTTGAGATAGCTTTATTGTCTTCTTCGTCCTGTCCCTTGATATTTTCATACCAAGTATCCTCTTTGCAGCACCTAAATCTTTCATTGAAAAAGATTTGGACAGCTCCTCTTTTAGGTCTTTGATGTCCTGCATGTTAGCACTTGCAATCAACATGTCATCAACATACAACATTAGGATGATGAATTTCCCATCTCCCAAATTCTTCGTGTAGACACAGTGATCCGAGTTGCATCTTGTGAATCCATGATCCAACATCCATCAATCAAACTTCAAGTACCATTGTCTTGATGCTTGCTTTAAACCATACAAGCTCTTCTTTAATCTGCAAACCATTTTCTCCTTACCTTTTACTTCATACCCCTTTGGTTGAAGCATGTAGATTTCCTCCTCTAAGTCACCGTGAGGGAATGCCGTATTTACATCCATTTGCTCGAGATTTAGATCATGAGCAGCCACAAGGCTTAAGACAAGCCTAATTGAGTTCATTTTTACAACAGGAGAAAATATTTCATTGAAGTCAATACCTTTCTTTTGAGAAAAACCTTTTACCACAAGCCTAGATTTGTACCTTTTCTTCCCACCTTCTTCTTCCTTTATCTTGTACACCCATTTGTTTTTAAGTGCCCGCTTACCTTTAGGCAACTCAACCAACTCCCATGTTTGGTTCTGATGTAGTGAGTCCATCTCCACTTGCATACTCTTCGTCCATTCTTCTTTGGATTCATGTTGCATAGCTTCTTCATATGATTCCGGCTCTCCAGAATCTGAGATCAAGAGATGGTTGAAGGAAGGAACAAACCTTTCTGGAGGTCTACTTGCTCTTGTAGATCTTCGGGGAATAGGTTGAGGCTCCTCATTTGGTTGATGTTGTTGCACATTGTCACCGTTTGCAGTCCTTGAGTCTTCACCGTCCTCAAGCTCCATGTACTCATCACCTGTTTCTTTTGTTTGTTTTCTTTCCAAGTAATCTTTGTACATATTTTGTTCATTAAAAATTACATCCCTACTCCTTAAGATTTTACCATCTTCAGGATTCCATAGGCGATACCCAAAGTCTCCTTCTCCATAGCCAATGAAGAAACACTTTTTGGACTTTGCATCTAACTTTGATCTTAGGCTTCTATCTATGTGCATGAAAGCCTCACACCCAAACACTTTGAGAAATGCATAATTCACCGGTTTACCTGTCCATGCCTCTTCTGGAACTCCCCCATCCAATGCCGTTGAGGGTGACCGATTGATTAAGTACACAGACGTACTTACAGCTTCCGCCCAAAGTTCAAGCGGTAGGCCTGCATGTAGCCGCATGCTTCGTGCTCGTTCCATAATTGTCCTGTTCATCCTTTCCGAAATCCCATTTTGTTGAGGTGTCCTTGGGGTTGTCCTTTGCCTCCGAATTCCATTGCTAGCACAAAAGCTTTCAAAAGCTTGGCTGCAATATTCACCTCCATTGTCGGATCTGAGGCATTTAACCTTGGTACCTGTTTCATTCTCCACAAAGGCTTTCCACCTTTGAAATATGGAAAATACATCGGATTTATTCTTCATGACATAAACCCATGTTTTTCTAGTCGCATCGTCTATGAATGTTACATAGTACAATGAGCCACCAAGTGATGGTGTACTTGCAGGACCCCAAACATCAGAATGAACCAACTCAAGTTTTTAATTTTTTCTTTCATTTCCTGATTTTTGAAATTTTACCCTCTTTTGTTTACCATAAACACAATCTTCACAGAACTCTAAGTCCACTTCTTTCAAACCTGGTAGAAGCTTCTTTGTTTGAAGGATTTGCATTCCTTTGGCACTCATATGCCCAAGTCGGTAGTGCCACACCGCACTGTCAACTTCTGTAGTTGCTGCACAAGCTGAAGGTTGCGTGCTAACAGCACACAAGTAAAGTGTACTGACTTTTTCACCCTTGGCAACCACCAAAGATCCCTTTGAGATCTTCCACCGTTTGTTTCCGAATGTAATGTTGTGACCTTCATCGTCCAATTGTCCTGTAGAGATCAAATTTTTGCGAAGAGAAGGAACATGCCTAACATCTTTCAGCTTCCATTCATTTCCGTTAGCAGTTTTGATAGAAACTGTACCTTTGCCGACAATCTCACAAGTTTCATCATCTCCCAAGTATACATACCCAAAATTACCTTTGGTGTAGTCTTGGAAATGTTGCTTGTGTGGTGTCGCATGGAATGAAGCCCCGGAATCTACTATCCAGGAATTAGACACATTGTCTAATGAGAGAATTAGAGCATCTTGCTCTACTTTACCTGCCACATTGGCCTCCGATGTTGGCTTGTTGTCTTGAGACTCTGTCTCCTTCTTCTTCTTGGACCAGCAATCCTTCTTGACGTGGCCCTTCTTGCCGCAGTTCCAACATTCAAGAACTGACTTTGTTCGTGATTTGCTCCGTCTTGAGCGATCACGACCCTTTTGGTTTTTGAACCTCTCCTTAGGCCTTCCTCTTGTTTCCACTGATAGTGCAGCACTTGATGATTCTCCTGTGCTTCTCCTTCGCATTTCCTCGCTTAAAAGAACACCCACAACATCATCAAACTTAAGAGTATTTGTGCCAGAGATAGAATTACTTACAGCCATCACAAGGCTGTCCCAACTATCCGGTAGAGATGATAGTATAAGGAGAGCTCGCACTTCGTCATCGAAATTGATTTTCACTGATCGAAGTTGACTTATGTTTGTGTTAAAGTCATTTAGGTGTTCTGCAACTGAACCATTCTCTGCCATCTTTAGATTGAACAAGCGCTTCATAAGAAATACCTTATTGGATGCCGATGGTTTCTCGTAGAAGTCGTCAAGTGACTTCATCAAGTCCTCCGTGGTCTTCATCTCCGAAACATTGAAGGCCACCGTTGACGCCAAGCTTAACCGGATTGTTCCCAGTGCCTTTCGATCAAGGACAATCCATGCTTCATTTGCCATTGTTGCGGGCTTCTTCGCAAGACCGCCTAGTGGCAAATAGAGGTCCTTCTGGTAGAGATAGTCTTCAATCTGCATCTTCCAATGTTGGTAGTTTTTGCCGTTGAACTTCTCAATCTTGAGCTTCCCCTCCTCCGCCATAACTCCCACTCAATTCAAGGAATCCTTTCCTTGAGATAATTTAGCTACGAGCAAACCTTGCTCTGATACCAGTTGTTAGGAAATAAGACGTAGCTAAATAGATAATTGAGTAGATTACTTAATGGAGAGAGACAAATTTATATACACGAGATTATAGTGTAGAGAGAGAGAGAGAGAGAGAGTACACACGATATACGTGGTTCACCCAATGTGGGCTATGTCCACGGGAAAGCAGCCACTCAATGGCTTTGGTACTTCAAAACAAGAAGTAGTTTACAAAGGGATTATACCCTTAATGGAGCTCCCGCCTTGCTTCACTCTCACCACCTCACACTCACCTTGTTGCATCAACTTCACACTATGAAATGTGTGTAGAAATGGCCTCCTTTTATAGGCCAAAAGGGCTGCCCTCTCTTATGAGAGACAGCCATGTGTAGCCGCCCTTGTGCGAATAAGTCCAAATCGGACCCTCCAATCCGCCCATGTGTGGCCGCCCTTGAGAAGACAAGTCCGCTTTTGAATTTGGCCACCGGCCATTGAATTCGGCCACCGGCCACCGGCCATTGACTTCCGACCACCGGCCATTGGCCATTGACTACCGGCCACCGGCCAACCGACGGGTTGTTTTCCGACCACTTTCCGACCGCCGTCCGGCCATAATATTCCGGCGAAAAGGAATATTCTTGTCCGTGAAAATTTTGGTTTCCGGTGAGTGATTTTCCTTCACGCACGATGGCTTCTCCTCATAATGGGGGCCTTACAAATGTGCGCTTTTACCACAGAAAATTACAAGGGTAAATCAGGCTCCATACTTAACAATGGATTCATTCACCGAGATTTCAACATTCATGGAGGAGCACATCATAAAATATTTTGTATCTATCTCCCCACATGGAGGGATCTGGGTGCCTTGTGATCTTTTGTGCTACATACACAAAGGTGATCGCCCATTCTCCAAGCGGTTGAGACGGTTCCAAGAAATTGTCAGCGACGCATGCCATTTCTTGGACGAGCAAGCCCCAAGGGTGTCAGCACTCAAGAAGCACAATTTGGGGGTGGATTACCTTTCTTGACTAGCAACATTCATCTTCTTTGTGAGAGAGGAACCTGATTTAGAGTAGCTCCGCCTACCATACCTTCAAGTTGGGTCCTTTATCAAGAACATCAAGGAGCAGGAGGTTGTCCCCATGAACCTTGCAGCGAAAGGATAGACACTTCGGCTCGGGTACCCCAAGGGGCTCGAGGAGGTGGTTGAGAAATCCATCATTGTGGGGCTGGCCCTAGTGACACTCAAGTGCCACTACTATTGATGGATGAGGCTATCCTAGAGGTAGAAATCAACCGCTTCTCCTTAGTGATAGTGGATGGGAAGGAGTATGTGTTTATGCATGACTTAGAGAAATCATTTGGTATGCGCATGGATGAATGCTTGAGCGTGCTATGCACCAACGCCAAATTTCCCTTAGACAGTGTGCCAGATGCCCTTGAAAGCAAGCTCTTGCCACTTGGGGACTCTGTTACTGACACTATTGCACTTGTTTGTGCGGAGGTCCTGGCAACAGAGTAGTTGCATGTAGATGAGGAAGAATTCCAGGCCACACAAGCCAAGGTTAAGGCCGCTAGGATGCCTACTTCACTGGTAACCTCCCCTCTGATGATCCAAAGCTCGTAGGGGCGGTGCAAGGGAGCATCGACTTGGGTGGAAAGGGAAACAGGGAGGAGGACGACAAGGAGTAGGAGGTAAACTCTATCCTAATTTTTATGTTATTTTTTTAACCCTTCATTGTCTTTTTTCTTAACCTTGACTGGTTTATGATAGGACGTCCTGGAGTTTGATGAGTTTTTATCAAGGATGGGTGGCAGGAGGACGGGCTTTGGACCTCAGCCTTCCCTTGCGCATTACCTAGGACAACTTCCCCCTGGCAATGTTGCCATTGTACATAATGAATTTACTACCCAAGGCCATTTTATGACGTGGTCATTTTGAGCAAGGTTTTGTGTTTGAGCAGCATTGCTCAAACTGCCCATCTTGTGTTCCTAGTGCGTAGATCCCTTGTATTCACAATAGTTGGCACTAGCTTTCGTGGTAAAGTGCTTGCCCAGATAGGGATACATGCTTTCGTTGGCTCAATTGACCCTAAGGCATTAGCGCAATCCCTCCTGACTGGGGAGTTGCCTTACCTGTAAGAGAGGCGCCAAGAAATGGTCAAGAAAATTATGAGCTCCTCAGATGTATGATGTAAAATCAACTTTTTAGAAGTAATAAAATATACTTTGAACGCTCTCTCTATACGTTCTTTTCAATGTGATCTCTCAATCTTGTAAATTACTGAAATTGGTGATGTGTTTCAATAAGTTGTGTCTTATTTGCTTAAGAAACAACACAACAGAAGTGGGATGCACATGATATCTGCTTTCAACTTACCTTAATTTTGGGGATAGTACAAAAAACATCTGAGTGAAAAGAAGTGGAATTTGTACTATCATGTTGCATTAAGGTTTGCTTTCAGGTAATCTTAACTTTTTTTGGTATCCTGGGGGGCATACAAGGCCAGATAAAAAAAAAGGCGGCCACAGGGCGCACAGATGGCTCATTCAGAATTTTTGGATGGCTGTCCTGCGCGCCCTTGTGGCCACCCTTTTTTTGCATTATCTGGCCTTTTCTGCCCCCCAAGACCCTGGAAAAGGTGAGATGAACATAAGATTTAACTTTTCAAGAACATTATGCCTTCCTTCAACTCAACTTACTAGTTCCCTGTACCAAAAGGCCAAATCACATCGGACAATATAAAAATCTAATATCATGCTGCATAAACATCTGGTTTCACTATATATCAACATTTTTGGTAACCTAAGGGACAAAAAAAGCTAGCAAATGCAAAAAAAAAGGGTGTCCACAAGGGCACGCAGGTGAGCCATCCAAAACTGTTTGATGGCTCACTTGCGTGCCCTTGTGGCCACCCTTTTTTTCAACATTTTCTAGATTTGTTTGCCCCTTAGGTTACCAAAAATGTTGATATTTGATTTAAATTTAACTCTTCATGGCCAGATGCACTTAACTTAAAACACATGCCATAGGCCGAAAAGCCAAATGACTATGGAGATAGTAGACAAAGACAATAGACAACTCATAATCATTTTGTCAGTGCAAAGTCATCAGATTAAAAAGAGAAGGGTATGAAATAGAAAAAAGGATGTGTAACTTCGGCTAATGCTCGAAGTCCCATTGCAATCGGCGTGCAAGCCGCATATTCTTTGGCTGTATTGTCACTCTCTTTGCAAGTATGGTGCATAGGTTGGTATCTTCCAACACCGAAATGATGTGGGCCTCTGCATCTTCTTGAATAGCCTCCAACACTATTGCTTGCATCCTATACTAATTTCAATAGCTTTGAAGCACGTCCTTCACTATGTGAGCAAGGGGGCGCATCAAATTAAAAGCTCCGTAGTCTTATGGTAGTGCCGGATTTCTACAAATTCCCTTGCTATTTTTCAACGCCACCGAGGTTGTCTTGGGGGCACTTGCACATTTGTTGGTTGGTGGTGTTTAGGCTTCTTGAAAAACTTTGATCTGCGCCTGTTTACATGCTTTGGGGCTGGATCTGCAGCCTCTTGAGAGTAATCCTCTTCCCTTGCCTCTCGATCTTGTACTATGGGGAGAGCTCCCTGGCCACAAGGCAATGTCTTCCCCCCAACGGCCACCCAGTGTGTGTGCAGTATATTAGCTCACTGCCATGGTGGCTATGTCTTTGATTCGGTATTTGTATGGAACACCCAAGCTATGGATGGTCTTGCTTATGAATTGTGGCATGGAGGGTCCTCCCTATCAGACTCTGGTGTTTGTTGGGCCTTCTCTTCTCACCAACACTGGGTGTGTTGCTTCACTCTACATCAAGTCGTTTTTTGTTGAGCAGGTGAAGTTGCTTCTACCCTTGATGTCTCCTGGGCCCGACTGCCATGCCATTGCTAGAAGAGTGTCTGGAATGGCCAAGTGTTCGTGGCCGTTTTCTTGTGCCTTTAAGCCATGCCGACTTCTCACATCCTTGGAGGGTGTTTCTGTTGGCAGGTGGATGCTCTTTTGCTGTTCGTTTGGTGCACTCCATTGGGTATGGTAGTAGATCACCCGTGCTTAAGAAATGAGTGATTTATGAGAGCATGCAACATTTATAAGGGCCCATTTTAAAAGGGCCCTGTTCACACTAATTTTAGAAAAAAACTATTATTTTTTAAATGGATGCACCAAACAATTTTTAAAAAACATGTCAAGAGTTGGATCCCTGCGTTCATGTGTAGTCACTTGTGTAGAATCCACTTTGACCCTTGTTGCTTTCTACATTGGCGCCATGCAGTATGCTTGGCGGGGCCTTGTGACATTTGCCACTTGTTGCTCTGCTCTTGATGACTCCATTTCCGCACTTCCCTAACAATCTTGGATTGTCACGCATGCTTCATTGTGAGCTTATGAGCAAATGTTGTGCGAAAAAACTAGTTGAACATCTTGTCCAAATAATTGGATTACACCAGTCCACCACCATGTTGAGTATTTCCGAAGTACACCCTCTTGCTCGATAATGGGACTTCTCCATGCCTTGAGTATTGATAAAAATCTCAAGCAAACCATATTTGTGCATAAAATATGCACCATGCGTAAACAAGATATGCTGCTCACATGAGAAAATGATCCACATTATTTAATGAAAACAAACCGAAAATCCACCAACGCTTCTTGAAATGATTGGCGTTGTTCTTCTGTTGTGTTGGTAAGGCCCATAAGCTTGACCATTTTATGAAAATGTGCCCAAACTTTCTTGCGCATGTTTGCAAGCTCGCCATTTGAATCATTGTCAGTAGTAGCTTTGCATAACTCCTTCCAAAGTTCCCAAAGGTTACCTGTCTACTGGTTGGAGCTATTTTGAGCATCATCGACCTGGATTTCCTTGGGTTACTTTCTTCAAAAAGTGTATGGATTTTTGTCCACTCATTGAAACTTGCTGGGAAATTTCATGGACCTCCCCTGTGTTCTTTGCAGCAACGATAGACACATTTCCACTATGACAGCAAATAGAATTCAAGAGTTCCTCCACCCTTTCGATCGCTTCCTGGGACTTTTCCAATGGCTTTATTGTGAAAGCATAGTCAATGTGGAGCTTCAATAGCCTATCAAAAATACACATGAATGCGTGTAATGTACAAAAATGTACATTTGATAGAGGAAATGGAAAGATTGGATTCCAAGCCTGGTCCTTTTGTGCACGGTATGGGGTATTGAGCATGGGACATCTCAAAATAGACGCTTCCCATTATCTACCTTCATCTCTGACGTCACGACAATCCAATCCTTGTTCTCCATCCCCTTTCCATGGAAGCATTGAACCGACCTTTGCAGAGCTCTTGTGTGATTTTTGTCCGCTAGGTTTGTACCCTCGAGTGCAACATGGACAAGGCATAGAGAAGAAGCCCCTTGTTTGCAGCCAAGCAAAAAATTTATGGTCTTCAAGTCCCCACCTGAGTGCCACTCCACATCATAGCTACCAAAACCCTTAACCTCTAGATTCTCACCTACAATTTGGGAGTGTATTACTTCTGTGATCCATGAAGTTCTCTCAAAAATCCATGAAAGTACTCTAGTGGTCTCTTTGGGCACCTCAATAGCACCCAACCACCAAATGTCTTTCTCTGATTGCACACTAAAAGATGGGGTGGGAGATGGCTCAACTGAATCCCTTCACTTGGTTTTCAAGAAGGCCTCATTCATTAGAGTGACACTTAGCCTCTCTAACCTTTGGCCTTTCACTATTTGACACTCATCAAGTTTTATCAAAAAAGCAACCTTTGTGCCAAGCACTACAAAATAAACAGTGGCAAGACCTTATACTACAAAGTCTATGATAAGAACAGAGCCAAAAGAAAGAAGTACAGTGTGTCACCTTCTTCAGGTAACTTGTAAAATCTAAGCATGGCTTGTTGAAGCTTTCTAAGGTCCACAAAAATACTATTCCACATTGTGTAAGGGAAGCCCTTCTCCAAAGGTCTTATAGAGTGTTTCTTATCTTTTCCCCTTGCCTTTGTTGTGCATGAAGCATAAAGCGAAGTTGGCATTGTGTCCTCAATGTGTAGGTACGCCCCAGTGTGCGGGAGAACACATCTTTGTTTGTGGCATTCTTTGCAAGGTTGACCTTGTGCAAAACGGAAAATAGGTTTTCCACAATGCCACGCTCTTTGAGGGCATCCTTTAGGAGTCAAAAAATAACCTGATTGGCTTTGATACTGATCCTTGCCTCATCACAAGCTTGTTGCACGTCATCTTCACAAACCACATTTCTCAATTTGCGCATAAGGTCCTTCGTAACTGCATCCTTAATGTGCTTACATCCAGGTGATTGTAAGATAGAAATCACATCATGGGTATTGAGACAACTAGTGAGAAGGTTGACTCAATCATCTTGGCTTGTTCCATCGCATGCCTCCTGGATGAAATTTCTAGCAGCCAATAAGATAAGTGTTACAAAATAGTGTGAAGTAAGAATGTATCATTCAAGTAAAGACCGAATCACCTTGTGGATGTCACTTGTCATTTGCGTGCTCCACCCAAATGTGCAAGGCTTTCAATGGATGAATACATGTGTTTGCATTCCCTTGCACCAAGGGGTGTTTCTTTCAAATATGTGATGGTGTTGGCAAGATTAATTGGATTGAGACATGACTAACTGAATTGTCTACAAAAGGAGGTGAGGGAAATGGAGGAAAGAAATTTCAATATTTGTGCATGAGAACATACAAGGGGGTGGGAGGAGGGGGGAGAATGAGATGAGAAAGCAGAGTTTAGTTTTAAAAATGGAGAAGATTGAGATATTCAACATTAAATTCTTAGCGGCTAAGTGTTATCATGAGTAGATTAATTTTTGAGTTTTTTAATAAACATACCTTGTAGTCTAAAATAAATTTGAATTTTTATAAAACATGTATGGAAAAGAGAAAATTAATTTCCCATTACCACTCTCTATGCTGACATGGAATTTCTTACAAGGCTCAAATTTGAGTCCAAACTTTTCCTGATGGAAAGCCTCATTAGAGAGCTCATAAAAGCATCTTTTAACTGTAATTTTTAAACCTTGAAAATTTGCAGGTATATGCATCACGATCCATGTACCTCATCACAATAAAAAAATATAGACTTTCAGGAATAAAGAGCAAAGTTAGGATGTTGGTAAAGAAAAGCTCTAAGTTTTTCTCGAGAAAACCTCACACTTGGACTAGAAAAATCTAAGTCCATGGGAAATCATCAAGAAATTGAGCATGCATGGTCCCAACACCTTAAAAATAAGATCCAACTACTTGGGGATGATCACCAACACCCAAGCAACACAAGGAAAAAATCTTGTGAAGGTTGGCCCAGGAACATGGATCATGATCCATATACGTGCCCACATCCTAGAGAGAAACTTCCAATCGGGCCACATTGGGGTATAGCAAACAAAGAGAATCACAAAGAAGCAAGTATATGAGTATCATCCCCAAACTCAAAAATAATTGAATTGCGAATCACGTTCCCCCAACAAAGAATAATTTGATCACACAAATTTGATCTTGTGGCAATTTTCAATGAAATTTTGTGATTTTTCTCCCTAGTTCAGAAGTCAAAAACCCTAACAAAAGTCAAATTTTGTGTCTAAGGTCCATAAAACTACACAAATGAACTTAAAATTGCAAGCATTGGTCCAAATAGCAAAAGAATGGTATCCCTATGACCTATTCATCATGTTGAACCAAGCTATACCATCCAAAGTTGATTTGATCAAAATTATTGCATCACGATCCATGTACCTTTAGTGCAAAATAGCCTCTCACCTCATGCACTTGTGGATAGTTTTAGTCTAGGCCTACTGATGAAGTTTGGTCAAATTTGGATAAGGGGTGCATTAGTTATGTTTGTTTTTGTGCTTTGGTCAAGTTATGGCCATCAACACCAGAAGCGACTTTTTTACTCCTCAAATTTGCAGCAAGTTTTGAAGACATTTTGATCACAAATATTTGTGCAAAATTTTAGGATGCCTAACCCAAAGCCCAAGCTCAAAGATAATGGGATGTGGCACATTATGAAACCACCAATTTGATCTCAAATGAGCAATCACATACATAAAAAGACAAGCGACAAAAGCTACTAGACAATGTCTTTGTAGCCAAATTTTATGATAAAGATATCAAATGAGTCAAAGCCACTATGTTTTCCAAAGAGCTATGGCAATGGCACCACCTAAAACATGTCATTAAAGTGGCAAAGACAATGCAGCTTGACAAATACTTCAAGCTAACCCCATAGGGAATGGAATTCAAAAAAGGACCCAAGCTTATGAGTTCTATTTTGTACAACGAGAAAGCCACACTTATGGATGATCCCAAGTACAAGTATAGATCACTGCAAAGATCATAACCTTGGAGGATCTTCCCATCCCATCGGGTAGCCACAATCTGTCATCAAGAACAATGAAGGTTGGCAATGAAAGAGACTTTGAAAATAAAACATGACAAGATTTTACTTACAAAGATCGGCTATTGTCATAGACAAAGCCAGCGCTACAGCTCATCTCTCAACACTTTCAGATCTCCAAGCCTCCCTAATGCACTCAACCACTCCAACATATCGTGGTGGTGGTCATGAGACCATTGGACTTTCAAAACATAGGATAATTTGTGACTTGATTTTGGAAGCTACTTGCTTGATTGAATCATCAAAGGCAATGTAAAGGGAAATGAGAAGTATAGGTCTTACATGACTTGTGGCCCCATGTCATGAGGATAGCCTACCAGCTGGGGAAGATCACACAACTCTCACCTACCCCAACATAGCTAGAACTTATCTATAAAACCAAGCACCATGCAAAAGTTTTAAAAGGGTTGTAAATCATGCCTGCAAAGAAGGTAACATGGGGATTGAGCTCACAAGCCCCTATTGAATATGATAAAGAGTCATGTTTGGATGAATAATTTGACAAAGGGTCCCAAGAAGACATTTCATTTGAACTCATGGAAAGTACCAATGATAGCAACAAGTATAAAGAAGAAGAAAAGCTACCTAAAGAGAAAAAAATCTCCCAAATTGAGTCAAGCAATGTGCCACTTGTTGGAAGCATCCAACACTAGCAATCATTTTCATCTTCTACATGAGTAGATTTTTCCATTTACCATGTATAGGTTCATGGGCTCTACAAGTTCCAAATTTTATCTAATAATTTACTCTATGTGCCATACATGGCTAGCCATCCATTTTTAAAACCCAAGGCATATAAGTGACTTGTAGGTAATGTGAAAGGGGAGAGATCATTTTGTGAAAAAACCTAGAGTAAAGAAGGAGAAGAACGAGTCTATGGAGATGGAATCTTGGAGCCACATGTACTCTTTTCACAAATCGATTAATGCATGCATTGAAGTTGACTGCTATTGCTGCTCTCTTGATTTTCATTGAAGTTGTGTATTAGTGTCTTGATGTGTGTGTATTAAAAACTAATCACTCTCTAAGACTCTCCATTGTGTGTTTGATTATGGTGTTGTGTGCATGATTAGAGTAGTGTGTAGATTAGGATTCGGGCATGCATCAAACTAATCGTAACCCCATGAGCTTGGGTGAGCTCGTGTTTGGGATGTTCCTACAAGGATTAGCAGGGAATGCAACAAAGAGCATTGCGTGATTAGTAGAAGAGCTAAAATATGTGAGACGAGTAATCCCTTCCATTAGTTATCTCTTCTTCATATTCTAGATGGCCTCTCATGATTTTCCCACTCTTTCTCAACTCGTTACTCTTGCACACTCACCCATGTGTGATGCTTCCATACCCTAGCCGAGTCGCTACCATCTACCGATTGACAATTGTGTTGATTCATTGGAGCTATGCTACAATGGAGCCAACGCTTGGTGCTATGCTACAATGGAGCCAATGCTTGGTGCTTTTTTTTGGAGATAGTAGCTTAAGCTAGAGGAGAATTTTTTAGAAGATTGAATGTTTAGGTGTAGAAAACCCCCCCTTTTACTAATCAATCACTAGTTTGTTACTAATTGGCTAACAACTTGAGTGCTATACATGTGTGTATGACTAATCAAAGGCTTGATCATCACTCTTTTGAAAGAAAATTTCAAAAATTTTATGTGGATTTCAGTGTGTAATTAAATGATTTTCACTAATTATCCTCTCTAATTACTCACTAATTACATGTGCTTTTATTGTTATGCATGGATACGTCAAGCATTGGATGTGTGCCCATCAATTTTATGTTCTTGATTTCCATGGATTTGATGCTACACATAAGTCTTTGGTGATTGGTTGCTTGTAGGTGATTTGGGGTAATTCAATTGTTAAGTATACACACATGTGTGTATGCATCAATTGGAGTGGGAAATCAATAGGATTTTGATGTAGTTGTGAGTGCATTAAACGACTAATTTAATGATATATGTGTAGGTTTTAATTGAAGATTAAGTGCATCAAATTTGGGGCAATTTTAGGTGCATTTGTGTGTTTCTATGTGTAGGCAAAGTGCACACATTTGGGTGCAAATGTATGGCAAGTTTGGTGCCAATATATTGATGTAAATCAATTGGATACCTATGGTTGTTGAATTCCTTATGTTATATGGTTTTGAGTGTTCAAATTGCGTCAAATCCTATCAAAATTGCATTAGAATGGGATGCACGCGCGCATGTGTGTGTGTGTGTGTGTGTAAGCTTTGTTAAGGGTGTGCTTAATGGGCATGTTTATACACTTAAAAATTCATTTGTATAAGTGAATTGATATGCCAAACGGAATGATTGAGGTGTAAATAAAACAAAAAAGGGGATTAAAACTTTTTTGAATGGTGTAATTGCATTGCTAATGTGGTGAAATTTGAGTCAAATTGGTTGCATATCTTTTAGCAAAGTTTTGGCTATTTGCTGTAAATTTCTAGTATATTTTTGCTAGTTTATTGCTTAAATTTAAAAATTTGATGCAAACAGTCAATTCAAAATGTGCATTGCAAATCAGTGGTTTTTTACAAACTTTTTGGTTGATTTTGATATTGTTTGGGTATTTTTGGAGTCTCGTGCAAATTTTTTAATTTTTTCATGTGAGTATGTTTTCATAAATTATTTTTAAAAAATACCCCACCCCCACAACATCCCCATATTATCTCCTCTCTTTTGCTTATTTTTGTTGAAAATTTTCCTATTTTTTTGGTTTTATTTACAACTTGTGCAATTCTTTTTTATTTTTGTACTTTTAAAAAAATATGAAAAAAATCCCTCCTAAAAGATTTTTTCAAAGAAAATAAAAATATATATATATACAAAAGAAAAAAAGAAAAAAGGGGGATTGAAAAATCACTAAAGCAAGAAAAAGTAGAAAAACACACACAAAAATGAAATGAAAAACAAAAAGATAATAATAATAAAAAATACTCACACAAAATCACACACACCCACATTCTCTCTCTCTCTCTCTCTCTCTCTCTCTCTCTCTCTCAAACACACACACACACACACACACACACACACACACACACACACACACACACACACACACAGCCGCTCTCTCCCCCCTCCTTTTCGCTGACAAGTGGACCAACCCACATTGCTAACTCTCCATTTTTCCATTGCCAGCTCCACTTGGTTGGCTTTTTCTTAAGATTTACTTTAATTTTAAATTTCAGTTTGTTTTGTTTTATTTAAGCTCACCGTTCAACCCATGGTCAATTCTGCCCAAATGTGAAATGTAAGAGCCAAAATATGTGCAAGGTATCTACAGATGTCACAGACAATTATTCAAAGGAGGTTCATGGATGCATTTGCAAGCTTATATGTTGGCCAAAGGATGTAAACAAGGCTTCCTTATTGGAAACAACATGCTTGAAGGTACTAGAGAGCAAAGTCTTTTCTGTTCCAAGCTTCATCAATTTCAAATAGCAAGGTGTTTATTACATGGACAGTCCACCTAACCGCATTGGGAGTCGTGCCATATGGTGTTTTTTGGGCCTCCACAAAGTTCAAGGAGGTGCTATACAGTGTGTGGAGCCAACAGGAATTGACTACTTGTCAAACGGAGCCCAAAGCGGGAAGTTATAGAGGTCGGAACGTTGGGTGTAGTTGCTCGAGGATGGTTGCAGGTATTTTTTTGGAGTTTGTTTGCATTGGATGGCGAGCCCGTCAAAGCCAAAAGGTGTCCAAGATGAGGGAGTTTGGAGCCGGGATGAAGGAATTTCGACCAGGTTTTGCAGAACGGCAATCGGAGCATTGTGCGGCCGTAGGCAAGCAAAGGAAAAAGGCATGTTTTATGAGGGTTTTCAAGGCCTTCAAAGGCTTGGTGAGCCAGGAGCTGCCATGTGGCAAGAACATATCCCATATACGTGGATTTTGTTGTGGATCACATGGTATAAAGGCTGGCTCATGAGCTCATTGAGGTAATGTGAAGGAGTGAAAGCTCCCTTGAAGTGTGGCTATGGGTGCTGCCCGTTGGGCGCTGCGTGGTGGAGTTCGAGGCTGCGTTCGACAGTTTTGGGAGGCGTCTTGTGGCACGTTGGCACATGGCCGGTGGTCGATGGTTCTCTCTGGCGGAGCGACAGTGGTACAGGGTGATGACGTGGCTAGGGCTGGTTCCCGTGCGCCCTCATGGGAAAAACTTTTGAGGAGAAGGACTCCCCCCACTAGCGATATCCCTAGTGCTTGGCGCCATTCCCCCTTTCCCCTTATCTTCTCTTCTTGTGTGCGTGTGTTTTCGGACATGTGTCGGTGTGTGTGCTCCCCCGTGGTTTGTCGTGCAAAGAGAGCTAGAGAGATGCTGTGTGCGTGTGGAAGGTGGTGAATTGAGCAGAGCAGAATGATCAGGTCTATTTGGTGACTTGAAAAGTGTGTGGTCGTGTGGCGACAATGGTTTGCTTGCGGATAGTGTTTAGTTTTGAAGGTGAAATCTAGTGGATTGGGGCGTTGTGTATACCCTGGGCTATAGTGAGGCATTGTGTTGTGTGTTGGGTGTGTTCCCCTCTCCCGCTCTCCAACATAGTATCAAGAACAAGTCAATGACCACAAATGTCCGGAACAAGTTGTTAAGGTTGCAAGTGTTACTAAACAACATTTACGGATGGTTGTTTATGTAGATAGCAAGGCTATGTGTTGTTAATGAAAATGTTTCATCGTTTGTATCTATATGTGATTTATGTTTCACATTCTATCACGATTCAAATGTTTTGACAAGACTTGCAAGTAAATGTAGTAGGAAGTATTTAGTTTCTTCTTGACAAATAGCCCTCCCCAGAGGTCTATGCTAGGAAGTATTTAGTTTCTTCTTGAAAAATACCCCTCCCTAGAGGTCTATGCACAAAAGACACAATTTACACCTTTATACAATTCTCAATATACATCAGAGTTGCGGAAGCATTTGCATAAGGGAGGAGTTCTCAACGCCCGACCTAGCAATATGGAGTTTAGGCCACAAGCCCCTGAATGGGTGTGATGGATGAAAGCATACTCAAGAAAAAAAAAAAACATTGTGGAGGGTGAATATATGTGTACACCACATTTCGCGGGGAGGGAGAGGGAGAGAGAGAGAGAGAGAGAGAGAGAGAGAGAGAGAGAGAGAGAGAGAGAGAGAGAGAGAGATGATGATGATGATGGCTATGGAGTTTAGAGCTTCTCAACGTGCTTTAGAATTGATTAGGGGATGTCGAAAGGCTTCTTTCTTTGCCTCAAGAGAGCAGGGATGACAACTACATAGAGGTTTTCACCACGAGAGCCTTCGGAGAGCGCATACACCGTGGAACAAGAGAGATAGTACGCAAGTAGAGAGAGAGTATTCTTCTTCTTCTTCTTCTTCTTCTTCTTCTTCTTCTTCTTCCCGTAAATGAGAGAGAAGAGCTTATGGAGATGGTGATGAAGAGCTTGCACCACTCCCTATAATAGATACGTATTGCCTTGCGGTAGTAGAACTTTTTCAGCTAGAAATAGTTGCAAGCTTTTGGACACTTTGCTAAAAACATGGCAGCTTTTGACAATCAACTCTCCCACTTACCACTCAATTTTTACAGTGAAACTGACTAATTGAACAATATACGGACAGCTAATGAAAGCGTGACTAGACTATGCCACATCATGATGCCTCGACATAATTATGACTTTCTCGTTCTGCCCCGGCCTATTTACGGTACTGCTTTTTATAAAAATAATTCCCGTTAAAATCCTTTTAATTCCGTTTCTTCTCTAGGTGATCATTTTAAATCCGTCAGAGATTAAAATTAATACTTGTATGTTTAGATCATCTTAAAAAGCACTTTGCTTTTCAAAAACGTCCAAAAGCACGAAAAGCTAAAAAAAACAAAATTTTCTAAATTGAACCATGGGTTCCCCTTGTCCACTCAAATAAGAAAGCGGATTCGCTTTTCACTAAAAACACTAAGAATCTTGAAAAGCTAAAATTAACGAGAAAAGCGCTCGAAAAGCAGATTTTTATAAAATTGAACCATAGCTTCCTTGGGACTTGTATGTTAAGGATCCGGCCTTGCTATTTGCAAAAAAGCACGTAAAAGTATAAAAAGCATGAAAAAGCTAAAAGTAACGAATCTTTCTAAAACTGAACCAAACGTTCTTTTAACCTACTAGAACATGAAAACGACCCTGCCTTTTACTTTAGAACCTTACATTATTGTCATACAAGCATCTTAAACCAAAATTTTGACAAAACGGACATTGAAATCTATTTTTTTATGTTTAAAAGAGACCCAAAATTTGGGGTTCTTACATCCTCCAACACTTGAAAAATTCGAGGCGTTCTCACCTCGACATGAATAATAAGTAGGTTTAAAACCTTCTATAAATGTAAGCTAGCTCGACTATTCCATTATTCAATTTTTATCTTGTCCTGGAGATATTTTAGTTGCCACAGTATTAAATAATGTTGGAGCATTAGGAAGTCCAAAAGGCACCGAAAGCTCTCCATTTTCTCCTTCGTCTGCAGTAGTTGCATAGACACAAACATTTGATGGATTTCGTCCACCTCGAGCATTTTGAGTTCTATTTGCTTCGGTTCCTCCTTGAGACTGTTGATTTCCTCCTGAACGAGCTGGTCTATTGGATTTTCCATTTCTTGTAAAGATTGGATTCCTAGGTCTAAAATTCCCTTGGTTTTGTGGTGGTCTCTAGTTTGTTTTAGGCCACACTGTGAATCTCTAAGGTTCCTGTTAGTATCCATACTTCTAGTATCATTTGGTCTTGCGAGTTCATAATTTACTATATCATTAAACGAACAATCCTGAGGCATGGTCAGGCTCATCATGCTCAAAAAAATTGAAGCAACTGTGATCTCTTATTGCGCTCATACGTAATATGGCTTCTCAAGTCTGAGAATATGAAGATCTAGACTCATCCTGTGGTCGAGGTCTTTTGTTACTATTTAATATTTCAAGCGCAATCGGTTTACCCGCATCAAGAAAATCTACAAAATTTGTGAGCCGTAAGCTTTGAGGTCTAGTCTTTAGGGATTATGTAGACCTGACACGAATCATGCCACTCTGACTTCCCAAGTCATCTCTACTAGAGCATATTTGACAAGGGTCAAGAAATATTGATATTATGATTCCAGATCTCTAGTTCCTTGAATACAATCAAGAAACTCATTCATACAGTCTAAATGATATACTTTGTTCTGATAATTTTTCTTTAATTGAGTCTTGAGATAATCCCAAGTTGTTGCATCAGGGTTGACATTATTCTCAGTACAATGGTCTTTTCACCAATGCTTGGCCATCCTTTCAAGTTTGAACTTAGCAATGATCTCCTTGTTCTCTACGGACACTTGAGCTAAATCAAAGTAATCATCCATGCGCTCAATCCAGTCCTCAATAAGGTTGCCTACATCTTTGCCTACATCGATGTCACGATCAATGATAGTTCGTTGAGGTGCAATAGGGACATTGACATTAGTAGACACTCCATTTCCTCTAGGAGGCATGACTGATTACTGCATCATGTCAAATCCAAAACATTATTAACAATACATTACTCTTGCATTATAAGTTAAAAAGGATGGGCGAGAGGGAAAAAGTTTTAACCATAATTTTAATGGGTAGTCATTTCCACCTAATTTAAAGACAAGATCTAGTTGCAAGACGTCAAAAGTTAGTTATACTATCGTCAAAATCTCCTATCCTTTTTCTAACGTAATTAGAAGTCACCTCAAGGGTCATTACTAAGTACAAAACAAACATTTAAAGAATATCTTAATACAATTGTAGAACACTTCAACCACTTCACCATAACTTCAAACCACATATTTTCATTGAAGAAGACAAGTCAAGCAGGTACCACCAATCAATGTCACTTATAGATGCATCATGAATACAATATCCTTTTCCAAATAGCATGCATGAATTGGTGCATGATGCATAACTAAAACAACTAGTATTAGGATTTAGGCTATCCCCATAACCTCAAGCACCGCTCTGATACCAGGTGAGAGATAACCCTACCCAGAGATCTATGCACAAAATACACAATTTATACATTTATACAATTTCCATATACATCAGAGTTGCAGAAGCATTTGCATAGAGGAGGAGTTCTCAGTGCTCGACCTAGCATGGAGTTGAGGCCATGAGCTAGGCTGCATCGAGAGGCACCTAGAGGCTAGTGCTACCCCTACATGGGTGTGATGGATGAAAGCATACTCAAGGAAAAAAAAACATTGTGGAGGGTGAATATACGTGTACACCACATTGCGGGAAGAGAGAGAGAGAGAGAGAAAGAGAGATGATGATGGCTATGGAGTTTAGAGCTTCTCACTGTGCTTTAGAATTAATTAAGGGTTGTCTAAAGGCTTCTTGCCGCAAGAGTGGTGATGAGAGCTACGTAGAGGTTTTCATCACGAGAGACTTTGGAGAGCACGTACACCGTGAAACGAGAGAGGAGTTAGTACGCAAGTAGGGAGAGAGTATTCTTCTTCTTCTTCTTCTTCTTCTTCTTCTTCTTCTTCTTCTTCTTCTTCTTCTTGTAAACGAGAGAGAAGAGCTTATGAAGATGGTGATGAAGAGCTTGCACCATTCTGTATAATAGGTACGTATTGCCTTGTGGTAGTAGATGCAACTAATGACACTGAAAATTGAGCACTACAGATGATTTTATAGGCACTGGAAAAAGCTGGAGTGAGTCCCAAGCCAAAAACTAACGCTACCTTCTTAGCTAGGAATAGTTGCAAGCTTTTGGTAAAAACATGGCATAGCTTTTAAGAGTCCTCTCCCACTTGCCATTCAATTTTTATAGTGAAAGTGACTAATTGAACAATATTCGGGGGACTAATGAAACCGTGTGGGATGGGTTTCTAACCTCACTCTTATCTTATTACAAACATAACGAGAACCATGAACATAATTGTCAGTCCATGGGAGGAAGCTGAATCGACTAGTGCATAGAGGCTACAAGAGGGTGTCAATCTCTTGGAAAACAACAGATAACTCACATTTAACACAAGCTACACTCAAACGACCAAAGTCACCAAAAGCTAGTCACTAATCGGCAAACAAAACATGATCATTACAGCCGCCAAACGACATTCGAATGTTATGAAACTTCTAAGACAAGTATATAAGACCTAAGCACACATGCTTATGGTCTTAAATCTCACTTTTGATGAAGTGAAAAATCAAAATTATTAACAGCAGTGAATTTTGGACCTAGTTGTTTTTGACCCCAAATGCATCTAAATGCTTAGCAATGATGCCCCAATACCCTGTCTATGCTTACTTTGTGATTTCCTAGCTTAAATTCCTACTTATGATGAAATTAGTTCGTGGGTTGGAGACGCTAAAAGCTACAATTTACCATGATATGTTTACATCAACGCGTAGAGATCTTACTTGCAGTTGCAATGCAACAAACAGCACTGCAATGTGACAACCGAGAAGGGAATAGGAAGCGCAAGGAGAGAAGTGAGCGCCGTTAGCTCATGCCGTGTTTCTATGATCCAAATAATGAAAATAACTTACAAATATTGGCTTTTATACCTTAGCCAAGGTTTCTTTGGTCAAAAACTAATAATCTGGGAGCTGTAGCTAAGGATCAGTTGATACAATCTAAAAGCCTATAGCCTTGGCTCATTGATTACAATATCCACTTGGAAATTAGGAGTTACGATATTCTCGATTTATCAAAATAATTAGTTTTTTTACAATACATGTTAACCCTCACGGTTCATGGACACCCTATCATGTGCCGGACACCCTATCACCTACGACAGACGCCGTATTATTTATTTGGTAGAGTCAGGTACTGGGCTTGTCGGTCCAATAGAAATGGTTAAGAGTGATCATCGATGAGAGGCGTACTCTAAAACTAGAACACATAATGTTTGGGTAAGATTGGCTAAGTGTGGGCGTCCAAGTGTGAATCTAGACCTAAAAAACCTTATTCTCTGATTTGTGCAACTGAAGAGTGCTCTTGCTCCATCTCCATCTTCTTCTTCTTCATCTCCTTATGTGTGTGTGTGTATGCGTGAGAGAGAGAGAGAGAGAGAGAGAGAGAGAGAGAGAGAGAGAGAGAGAGAGAGTGAGAGTGCGATAGAGCATTGCGGTGGCACGATGGCGGCGAGGCGGTTGAGTGCGGCGTAGTAGCGTCTCCCTCTTCTTCGCGGCGAGTAATCCTCCACGACAGCAAGCGTAGAGCAGTGAGTGACGCACCATCACCATCTTTGAGATTACTAGTTTAGGCTTGTTGTGTGCTTGGAGCCATTTATGGCTTGCACACAGTGTATTGGCAAGTTCCTTGCATTGACACGTGCCACAGACGCGCACATTTTTGGCGCCGTTGCCGGGGAATGCCATATACTAAGCTTGAATGGCACTCTGTGCTTCTTTTGTGGTGGAATTTCAATTGTAGGAAAGGTAGGGAAGGAAGGTGTGTGTGTTGAGAAGAAGGATTTTGTGTTGCTAGTGTGTATTTGTTTGTTAATGATGTTTTGAAAGGTTACTGTGTTTTCTCTGTGCTAAGGTATTAGTATTAAGGTTGTTAGTTCTGTGTAATCTAAAGTACAGTTAGTAGGAAGTAGATCTGTGAGAGCTAATGAAGTGTGTTAGTGTGTAACAGTAGGTGTATTACTTGTAAGTAGGTAGGTAGAGTGTGTGTGTGCTCGCGCACAGGCTGCGGCGACCTTATCCCAAAAAACAAAATTAAAATATTATAATTTTTTTTAAAAAAAAATCAAAGGTAGGATCGTGATCAGGAATATCTCCTAGACCCAAGCTCAAACGCAAGCCCAAGCTCACACTCAGGCTCAGGTCTCAGTCGCCCTTTAAAATTACGTATTTTAGCTTCACACGTAGCTAAAAATCGACTTTTTTGAGGACCAAAGGAGCTTCACGTGACCGAATGTTGTGCTGTAAAGCACACCGCAACCCTCTGAGTGATACGATTGTTTCGAGCTATCACACACTTTAATAAAAGAATCGATCATTTAAAAATATTAAAAAACATAAGAAAAAATGAGTGAAAACGGACGCCTAAAAAAGTAAGTGATTAACCTTCGAGGTTATTCGCGGATGTTTGTAGGGTGTCAAAGGCACATGCATCTGTGCTCTAGTCGTGTGCTAGAGAGGGAGCAACTAGAGAGAATTTTGACTTATGCAAGTTCTCAATATCTACCTACCTTAGGTTCCGGACCCTCGAGGGGACCCAAGGTAGTACAAAGCAAGAGCCGAACATAGCGGCTAGTGACTCTTCCTCTGACTACGAGGTCATGGAGGGTTTCCCAATGCCTAATCCCGATAGCTCAAGCCAAGACATGCATGCCATGGGTCCATGGTCTGGGCCGAGCGTGCTTAGCTGCTTGTGTTAAGCCTAGGAATTTTGGGATGTTACCTTAGTGGAAGTTGGAATGTGAACTTTTGTACTTTTGGGATTCCAAGGGGTGTTCTTGGGAAAGGGAGTTGCCCATTAGTCTTATCAAAATATGTAACTGTCGATCAGTATCTTCTGGGGAATGTGAAGGCGGAAGTTATGGCAGATTTAGTCTGTTGTCAATTTTTGTGTCCTGTTCCAGTTCCAATTCCATTCTGATTTCTGTGCTTTGTCTATTCTGAATGTCCATGCCTTAAACAATTGGCGATCACGATGTAAGTGCGATGTAGCATGGATGGATTCAAGTTTCTCTTGTAGGAGCGAGTGCTGTGGCATGGAGGGAGGATGTTCAGAATAGTGTGAGTTGGCATGGGTAGTTGGTTGCACTCTGGAGGAAGCGCAGGAGGATATATTCCCGTATTGGACAAGGTCAGTTGCTAGGCGGTTTCGGCAGTTGTATGGGCGAGATGGTCAGTGTTCGGAACTGCAGGGAATTTTGGATTATATTGGGATGCACCGAGTTTCTACAGGGGAAGATTCAGATGATACTGTGGAGGATTTGGATGGTGCAGAGGATTATCTAAGTGATAGATGGGAAGAGGAATTATCGAATGAAGAGGAGGATATATTTTCGCGGCTGTTTGCGGTTGTAGTTATTCAACATGCATTAGTGGCGAGAAGGAGATTGATTTTTGATCCGTTGGGAAGTGCCAGGGCAGGAAATCCTGTACAAACAGGTGGACCTACAAATATGGTGGCGGCTAGGTAGGATATGCGCGTCAAATTTTGGACCTTTTTGGGAAAGTCGAAAGAAGACCCCTATTGCCACATATCTCAATACGAGACAAGATGGCAGGCTAGAGGATTTGCCGGAGTGTACGATTCCCAAGCTAAGATGCACCAGTTTGAGGCTACTTTGGATGGGAAGGCTATGCAATGGTTCAATAATTTTCCAGCAGGTCATTTTGCTGATTATGATGGTTTGAAAGCAGCATTTTTGAACAGGTTCAGAAAGGAAAAGACTCCACATGATGTGTTGACCAAGCTTAGGGAAGTGAAACAAAGGAAAATGTTTGTTGAGGATTATGCACAAAATTTTAACCAATATGTGAGAAGGTTGTCTGCTCAAGAAAGGCCAACTAATGAAATGCTTGCTGGATATTTTTTGAATGGATTAAGGAAGGAATTGAAGAATGCTGTTGCTGGAGTTGAGGTTGTAGGTGGATTACAAGCATTAGTGGAAACAACTCAAAGAGCAGAGAAAAGGTTTGGGGTCTCTCATGGGAAATCAGCCAAGAGGTCATCTAAAGAAAAGAAGAAAAGTAGGTCGAAGAAAAAGAAGAGGTCAGATAATTCGGATTCGGACAGCGATTCAGATTTGGAAACTGATACTGATTCAGATACGGAAACGGATTCTGATAGTGAAGAGGATTCCATCGAGGATTCAGATTCAGAAGTAGATGAGGATAAGGAGAAGAAAAGCAAGAAGAAGTCAAAGAAAAAGTCTAAAGAGAAAGAGGATAAAGTGGAAAAATTCCGCTCCACATCTACCTCAAATATTGGAACAATTGTTGGATTTGCTGCTAGGAAATATGATTCTTCATCATCCTCCAATCCTTCAGACATGTTAATTGCTTGTGCCAACATTGGCTTCGTCTCTTCTGACAATTCCTTCTTCGGCCCCATTGGTAGTGTAGCTTCTCTCCTTCCTTTCTTAACCGTCATTTCATTCTTTCCCCAATCCTGTTTCAGCTTAGCCGTGGGAAACCATGGCCTCCCCAACAACATAGAATAAGTATTTTTTGAATCCTTCATCCTGATGACTACAAAGTTTACCATAAACTGCAATCCATGAATAATAATTCCTTGCCTCCTTAACATCCCCACTGGTTGAACTTTGCTATGATCAGCCATACGTACTTGAAATGGAGCTGGTTCCAACCTGACATCTTGCATCCTTAGAAATTCCGATTTCGAAAGTATGTTGACCCCTGATCCACCATCCAATAGAAAATAAAAAAATTTGCGGTTATTAAATCCCAACGACAGTGGTGGTACTGAAAAATCCACATCCTCTGGGCTAATCTGACAACTCTGAAATGTCTGCTACTCCTCCTTCATACTCAGAACCGTCTTTGTCCTCCTCATCACTGTATATAGTCTATCTCTGAGAATTGGAACTAATGACAATAATTGATCCAAGGTACAATGTATAGAGGAATTAGTTAACTCTTCAAACAAGGCATCCATCCTTTCTCTTTCCTTCTCCTCCTTATTTACTCCTTTCTCCTTCGATTTAAACTTACTCTGCTGTTGATCCTTTTCCATCAAATCTTCAGCTACTTGATCCCGAATCTCCTTTTGCTCCTCCCAATCCAATGGAGGTTTCAACCTTGCTTTGGACCTTGTTGTCATTAATACATCTACTTCCTCTTGCAAACATTTAGAACAATCACATTCCGGCTGACAATCCATAGCGACTTCATTCACCCCTTGATCCTGAAACGATTCTACTACTACCAAACTGCTTTCAGGCTCTTTGTTTGCTTCAGTTGACTGTGTTGGTGGTGCAGGCAGCTGTGGCACTGGCCCTCTTGACTGTTGCTGATTCCCCCTTTGATAATTCCAAACCGGCTGATTCCATCCTTGTGGTTGTGGCTACCAATTCTTCCACCGCTACTGCTGATCCCAATTTCCCCCCCATGGGGGTCTTGAATTCTGCCATCCTCCAAATCTCGGTCCTCCTCCCGAATTTAAATTTCCTCTAAATGGTGGTCCCCCTTGATTAAACTGTGGCCTCCACCCTGAATACGGTTGTTGCCTTTGCCACCCTTGATTATTGAACATCCTCTGCCTTCGTCCTGTCTCTGGAAACACCCCATGAGTTTGAGGTCCTTGTTGTTGTATCTTCTGTTGAATCCTTTCTGGTACAACACCTCTGAAATTTGGATTAAACCAACGTTCCTTTGTCCAATGCCCATCCTTAACACAAATTTCACAATGAGGGATTTTTGATTCCACAACTTTCTGCACTCCCAACTTCCTCAATTTCTTTGCTGCCACATTGACAAATATGTAGAAAAAGAAAACAGTTTGGGAATTGATCAATTGCAGGGGAATACAGATGGTGTGGAACAGGAAAATTTAGAAGAGAAGAAAATCCGAGAGGAAACTGTGATCAAGGATTCAGAATTGGAGCCAAAGGAGGCAATTCAGAGAGCGGAAGCTCTGTATGATAAGATGATAAAGAAAGTTTCTCGAGTAAAGGAGAATGATTTACACGATCTGAATTTGGGAACGGAGGATCATCCAAAAATGGTAAGAGTTAGTGTTCATTTGGAAGAAGGTTTCAAGGAGGACATGAAGGAATTACTGTTGGAGTATATTGATGTCTTTGCATGGGATTATTCTGATTTGAAAGGCATGGATCCTCAAGTGTACAAGCATCATATTAATTTGAAAATGGATGTTGTTCGAGTGATTCAACAAAGATACAGGATGAATCCAAATTATGCCAAGCAGTTGTAGTGGTACCCAAGAAGCCGGGGAAGTTAAGGGTTTGTGTGGATTACAAAAAATTGAATGCAACAATAGTTACAGATCCATTTCCATTGCCTTTTATTGATTTAGTTCTGGATGATGTAGCTGGACATGAGATGTACACTTTTCTTGACGGATTTTCAGGGTACAATCAAATACCAATGGCTGAGGAGGATATTGAGAAAACTGCCTTTATCACAGAATGGGGAGCTTTTGCATATACAGTGATGAGCTTTGGATTGAAGAATGGACCACCATCGTTTTCGAAGGTAGCTTTTAAAACTTTTGAGCCACATTTGACAGAATTCATGAGGATTTTTATGGATGATTTTTTAGTTTTTGGGGAAAAAGTCAGGCATCTGGAATATTTGAGGAAGTGTTTTGAAAGATGTAGTATGTTTTGGATGTCACTTAATCCCCAGAAGTGTGCAATAGCAGTACAAAAGGGAAAATTGTTGGGATATATCATCTCTCAAGAAGGAATGTCAATTGATGGGGACAAAATTGGTGCCATTCAGAAAGCTGTAGCTCCAGAAAATTTGAAGGCAGTGATGCGGTTTGTTGGACATATCAAATGGCATGGTAAGTATTTACGGTATTTGGCGGATGTGAGTGGACCACTTAGTCATTTAACTAAGAAGGAAGTGGAATTTGTTTGGGGAGAAGCTCAAGAAAAGGCTTTTTAGATTATCAAAACGATGTTGGTAGTTTCACCTATACTTCAACCACCAAATTGGGAATTTCCATTTCATGTGTATATTGATGCTTCCCACATGGCAGCAGGAGCTGTTTTAATGCAGGAGAAGATTAAGGGATGGTTCAGACCGGTTTATTATGCTAGTAGAATGTTGAGAGCATCGGAGAAGAATTACACAGTTACGGAAAGGGAAGCTTTGGAAATGATTTTTGCTTTGGAAAAATTCCGACATTATCTGTTAGGGAACAAAGTGGTTTTTCATGTGGATCATCAGGCTTTATTGGTTTTGGTAAAGAAGCCAAAACTAGAAGGCAGATTAGCAAGGTGGATGCTCATGTTGCAAGAATTTGATTACGTAGTTGTTCATACTCCAGGAACTCAGCATGCAGTGGCGGATTACCTCAGCAGATTGGAACATAAGGAGGAATTACCAGGAGTATCGGATAAATTACCTGATGCGGATTTGTTCCGAGTGGAAGGATAGTTTTTTGACAATTGGTATGATCAGATGGTTCAATTTCTGACAGATGGAGTTTTACCTTCGATAATGTCTCCATATCAGAGGAAGAAGTTTGCATTGAGGAGCAGACCATTTCTAATTATAGCTGGAGCATTATATAGAAGAGGAGCAGATCAGACTATATGACGATGTGTTCCGGATGAAGAGCAGAAAGTAGTGTTGCAGGAGGCACATTGGGGATCAGCTGGAGGACATTTCTCAGGGGAAATTACAGGTCAGAAAATTTTACAAGCTGGACTTTGGTGGCCTTTGTTATTGAAGGATTCACATAGTTTTGCCAAGGACTGTGTTCAATGTCAGAAGATGGGACAGCCCACACAAGGGGACAGGATGCAGGATCATCCAGTATTGCCATTAGAACCATTTCAAAAGTGGTGAATGGATTTTGTAGGCCCAATAAAACCACAGACAGGTTCCAGATACATTCTTGTTGCAACAGATTATGCTACCAAATGGGTGGAAGCAGTGGCTTTGAGAGATAATAAATCAACAAGTGTAGCAAGGTTTCTATATAAAAACATTATGGCAAGATTTGGATGTCCTATTGAGTTGGTGTCGGATCAGTGAACACATTTTTTGAATTCTATGATTCATGAGTTGACATCTAGACATATGATTTTGCATAAGAAATCTACCCCATATCATCCTGAAGCAAATGGGCAGGCATAAAGCTCTAATAAAGTGTTCGTGAGAAGATTGTGTCAGAAAACAAATCGGATTGGGATGACAAGTTGGATTTAGCACTATGGGATTTTTGGACAACTTTTAAGGTGGGACTGGAATGACACCTTTCAAATTGGTCTTTGGGATAGAAGCTGTGGTGCCGATGGAATATGTAATTCCAAGTTTGAGGTTGTCAGTTCAGCATAAGTTAAGTCCGGAGGAATCAATTCCTTATAGATAGAAGGAACTGCTTAAATTGGAAGAGGATAGAATTCAGAGTGCCTATTTGGTGGAAATTGGGCAGAAGAAGAGACAAGCATGGATGTCTAGGCAGGTGAAATTAAAAAATTTTCAGAAAGGGGATTGGGTGATGTTATACAATTCTAAATTGGGACCACATCCAGGTAAGTTGAAGATGAGATATTTGGGACCTTATCAGATTGAATCAGAACAGGGTCAACGAACATTTTTGTTGAAAGATGTCGTTGGAACAAAGATTGTGAAGCCTGTGAATGGATTCAAATTGAAGAAATTTTATGGAAAAGTGCCTGAGGTTCCCAAGTGGATGGTCAATAAGGCTGAGGATATTGGCAGTAAATTGTTGACAGTTGGTGTTCTGGGAGTTGTAGTGGAATGTTCAGAGGCAGAACTGGCAAATTGTTCTAGCAATTCAAAACTTGTGAAGGTATTTGGGATTCGGAATTTGGATTGCGGATTGGAAGTCGAAAATAAAACTATCGGATTTGAAGTCTCAAAAGTGGAAAGTTGGAGGAGTGGAATTGAAAAAAAGGGTACAGAGGTACTAATAAGTGGGGGTACTCATTTTAAGGTGAGAAATTTGCATAGTGCTGATGTTACTCACTTAAGGAAGAATACTTTTTTGGCGAATCCTGCATGGCGTGCTCAAATCAAGGAGAATTTTCATCATCATAAGAGTAAGGTGGTGAGAGGACTTGAGGATCACATCCAAGTGTGTGAGTGTCGCAGTTTAGTGAGTGTTAAGTCGGGTGAGAAGGGAGACATGTTTTTTGAGAATATTAAGGGCAAGCTCATGGCGGGTATGCAAGAGGATACGTTAGAAGCGATGCCGAATACCAGGTCGATGAAGACGGCGATGGAGGAGTTGTTCAAAGCGCGGCAACAAGAAGAGCCAATCGAGGTGAAAAGCGATGAGGCTGAATCTCTGAGTGATCAGGGCAGCGTGGAGATGGCGGTGGCAGTGTTTGACCCTAATGAAGCGGAAACCCAGGTTGTGTTAAAGCGTATAGGTCTATATGAATTTGCATGTCTACCTTGGGATACATGGGCAAAAAATGAATTCGCTGAGCAGTAGTGGAATATGATAAAGGAAAGTGATGGAATGATTACAACAGATGTGCGCTTGACACCAAAGTTTGTGTCCAAAGTCTTCAAGGTTCCTTGTCTAACTGTGCCTGCTAAGACAAGGAAGCTGACCGATTCCCAGATGAAAGGGGAATTCGGAAATCCGGTAGGCACAAAGGCATACTACATGGTGAAGAATGCGGGTGCAGACAGAGCTTCAAATTTTTTTTGGTATTTGGAAAAAGTGTGTATCCTCCAGAAGACTGCCTACATGTCCAAGGAGGCTTTTGCTCCTTTGTTTCAGGCGAAGAGAGGCATTAAGGTGGATTGGGCATCAGTTCTGTATGATCGGATGCAGGTAACTGGAAAAAGAGACCGACGTCGGACACCAACAGTGGGCAGAGTAGCACCTTATTTGGCTGCAATTTTCGAGTATGTTCTGAAGGTTCCAACAGTAGCAACAAGTTTGAAGACACCAGTGGTAGATGAGGCTAAAGAAGAGGGAATAGCATATGGAAGTAAGAGAAGGAAATTGTTGTTGGGCTCTCCAACAGTTGAAAAAGGTAAATCACCTTTCAAAGTGTCTTGGAAAGGTTTGAAAGAATCGGAATCAAAGACGAACAGTTTCACAATGGAATCAGAATCAAAGAAATGGGAGTCCAAGGGCAAGAAGGTAACACTGTTCATGAAAGGAATGGGTGAGGTGTTGAGAAGACTGCTCTGGAAAGTTTCAAAGTAAAAGCGGGAAGCAGTGACAGTTATGAGTATAAGGGAATTTTTTCTGTGGAAGAGGCAGCTAACAGTTTGACTCAACTGAATGAGTTTATGCAGAATCAGGATGCAGCTTTGAGGGTGATGGAAGCTGAAAAAATGGAGCATAAATGCAGTGCTATCCCGGAGTGGGAAATATAGAAAGTTCGGATGCAGTTGTTTCACTGAGAGATCAGATAAAGAAAGACTATAGGAGGAAGTTAGACGGATTACAGGAGAGGATTTGGCGAGAAATGTGGAAGTTCTGAGTGTAGCTGAAGATTTTACTAAGTGGGCAAACGGACTAAAAGCTGCAGTGGATGACCAATTCAAAGAACTGGGAGATAAAGTGGCTAAGTTGACCACTGAGAATATTTTCCTGATTAATAGATTGACTCCGTTGATAGATATGAAGAAAGCCGCATTGTAGAACATGGGAATGACAGGTATTTTGGTTGCAGATTTCGATGCGGATATTCTGAAGCAGGAAGTGTTGGAGTATACACAAGAGATGTGGACTAAAGCTACAAGGCTTTGGAGGGAATACATGGAGGTGTCGACTGACAGATTCAAAAATTGGTTTCAGCTGGCAGAAAAAGAAAGTGCTAGGAGGGAGAATGAGGAATTGAAGGTGGAAACTGAGAAATTAGTGGCAGAGATACAGGAGTTGAAGGAAAAAAGTAAGGAGATTGAAGTGAATGCAGGGGCAGTGAGTAAGTGGACATCAGAGCTAAGCAGTGGTATTTTGGGACCAGATTGGATTGTAGCAGGAAGAGTGAAATCAAAAGTAGAAAAGCAGGTGGAAGCTGAGGGGGAAAAGCAGGCAGATTCGGATGTTGCAGCAGAAAAGGCAGATACAAAAGGAGATGCTGGGGAGTAGGTTGTTTGATCAATGGATTGTGGGTCTAGGTCAGTAGCCTATGGCTCTAGCCACCGGGCTGTGCCAGGTGTTAAGCCTAGGAATTATGGGATGTTACCTTAGTGGAAGTTGGAATGTGAACTTTTGTACTTTTGGGATTCCAACGGGTGTTCTTGGGAAAGGGCGTTGCCCATTAGTCTTATCAAAATATGTAACTGTCGATCAGTATCTTCTGGGGAATGTGAAGGCGGAAGTTATGGCGGATTTAGTCTGTTGTCAATTTCTGTGTTCTGTTCCAGTTCCAGTTCCATTCTGATTTCTGTGCTTTGTCTATTCTGAATGTCCATGCCTTAAACAGCTTGAAGGAAACCTTTAGTAGAGCCACTTGCTCCGAACATGGAGCTAATGATGTAAATGAGGGGGGTGGGGAAGTAAATTCTCCATTCATGACCACCGTAGACCCTATGCCCTTAGAGAATGTGCATGTGAATACTCCATTCATTGCACCTCCCGACTCTTCAGAGCTATTCCCCTCTAAGGTTATATTACCTGATGGTAGAAGCCTTGCCGAAGTGCAAGAGGTTGAGCGATATATCCTTGCAGTAAGGGAAAAGGAAATCGAGAGGTTATGCAAGGTGGAGCAACGAAGAGAGCTAAAAGCAAAAGCCCCTATGTCAATATCCTTGCTAAGAGAGCAATCGAGTGCTCCCGACTTCGCAACCACTAAGGGTCAACCCCTAGAAAGCAACATTGTATCTAGCTCAAAGGACACCCCTAGCACCTCAATTCTAGATTGAGCGTTCTTAAATGAGAACTGGGAGTACGAACTACAAATGGAAACTCTTACCGACCTATACATAGGTCACACCTATCCATTAGGAAAAATATGAACCCTCTAGGGGCCCTTTGGGATTAAGGTTAATTAGAGGCCAGCCAATAGGAAGAGGGTGGTGGACACACTCTATACCCTCAAAAAAGTAGGGGGACAAGGTAGCCTTACACCTCTTAACGGCCTCTTACCTAGTGAGAAGGTAAGGGAGGTGGCTAGGGGAAAGGGAGGGGGGGGGGACCACTTTGACCTTTTTTCCCCCACTTTTTGGCCCGGATTTAAAAATACACTAAAAATTTCCAATTTCAAGTTTTCCCTCCTTAAAAGGTCCCCTAACCTATTTCATGGTCAAAAAAGTATTTTTGACCTCCAAAAGTAAAAAACGTGCACTAAAAAATTCCAAAAAAATAATTTTTTCCAAAAAAATTCAAAACATCATTTTCCACCCTCCAAAGTCTTTCCAAACCTATTCTATAGCTAAATTGATTTTCTCTCTCTACAAACCCTTTTCCAAGCTCTCCATGGCTGCAACAACCACATTCACCCCCTATAGTCCAACATTATCTCTCTACTAGATTTCTCCCATCTCCATTGTAGCACCAAGCAAGCTTCTCCCCCATCTCTTCCCCTTGCCCACCACATAGTTCCACACCAAGCTAGCTCCTCTCCCTTCTCTCACCTCCATTACAACATGAAACAAGATTCTCCTCCTTCTACTTTCATTCACTCGCACTACATGGAAACCTCTACTCCCGAAGGTGGAAAAAGCATCAACTCACATGACTTGCATACCACAAAAATAGGAGGTGTGAATAGTACATGGGCATTGCAAGGATTCATCTCCAACATAAAGATAGAATGGTGAGAAAACTATCCTTGTAGCTTACATTCAGAGCTTAAGATCATCTCCATCTTTAAGTTTATCATGCTAGAGGGAATTAACCTCTTTATGGCTTTCAATGTTTAGGCTTCACACCTCATAACATTGGGTGGTGCTATTTTGTTGATGGCTTTGGTGCGCCATCTATAGTTTTGTAGCATGTGATTGAGTCTCACAATGTAAGTAAGTTGTGTTATCTATGGAGAGTCATCAAAGATTTTTCTTATAATTTATTCTTTGTATAGTTGTCATTAGATTATTAGAATGATATCATTTTGTACTTTATAACTTTGTGCTCACATAATCTGTTGTTTACTTACAGAGTCAACTTGTTTTGAGAGGACATGAGCAAGCAACAATGTGCAGAGATGGACATCACCCTATTTTTGTTCTGTGAGGAACCTTTCACTACCGTGTTAAAAGATTTTGATAAGAATAGTATGATTTTTGTAGAATCTTGAACCAATAGGTACTCTCTAGGAGCTCTTAGAAAAGCCATCCCTATAGTACTACTATCTTCCCTAGTGTCATAGACACACAAATACTTGTGTATATGAATCTCTAGATGAGAAAGACAAATACTTGTAAGAGAAGCCTAACAGCAACAACATTGTCTCCATTTGTAATTATTTTTATGAGGCTGGATTCCTCTATAAATGCAATATAAATATTTCTTTTTGTTAAATGGTGTCGCACTGAGTGAGAGTATTTTATTTAGATTACTGGAGTTTCATACAGATTTGAGAAATATTGTTGATTTTTTTGGATATTCTGATTTGCCTGTAAGATGTTTGAAGATTCAAGTCTTAATCATTCCACCATGAAGAAATTCATGCAATATTTTGATTTCAGTTTAATCACTAATGGTTATTCTTATTAAGTGGATCATAACCTTTCTCAAGATGTCCTCATTTGGGGATGTTGAATATATATCAATAGCAACATTTCAAAAGTTGAGAAAGCTAAATTCTTGCTTTCCAAAATGTTATTGTTTCCATACTATGCCTATGCCAAGCTTGACTTAGAGAAATGACAACTTGAGATGGAGGTGTAGATATATAGGGGTGACTTATTATTGATTTTTGTTTCATCATATATATTATAAAGCCTTTGAGTTTCCACCTTTTTGAGTAGTGTTGACAAGTTTTTGGTATCAAACCTTCTTAAATATCCCTATTCATTCGCTATTGGTAGCTATTTATTTGGTATTGCTAAAGATCATACCAATAGCTATCACCTTGTGAACTTAATTGTTGAATTGCGGATTTGATTTTTACTATGTAGCTCATTTGGATAGAGAAAGTGTAAACATAAATTATAGATACATGCATTGTTAACATAGAAGATATGTATCACTCGAGCCTATATAACTGCTAATCAAGAAACCTTTGGTCGGATACTATAACAATAGGGGTCACATGTGGTTTTAAATACCAAAGAAATGGCTTAACCAAAACATTCCCAAGAACGCAAGGTGAACAGAAGGAAGTAAAAATTGGCTCCTTGTTTGGTTGATTTCTAGTGCTAAATGTTCTGAGTGCACAAAATTTGTGAGGCCTTTGACCTTGGGATTTCACTAAAGTATATGTAACATAGCACATGTGTTCAACAGAAGGGAATTTATATTCTTGTAAAGTTACAGAAAATGTGTAGGTAAGGCCTATAAGGGCTACTTTCAATCCATTGTGGTGAACGCACATGATGTAGGAAAATTTGACATAGTGAATACTCCGGACATCAAACACTACAACTCTATCTCATGGCCATACATTAAAACAAAGCCCCTATTTGTCATTTTGAAGCCCCAGGGACCCTCAACAAGAGGGACCACAACGGCGCGTAGAATGCCCATCCAGGCACAAATAGGGACCAAGATATTTCCAAGAACAGGGGATGGACACAAGGAAGTAGAAAATGGTTGATAAGCATGATACAAGGTTTAGGTATCTGCCATTTGGGGGGGGAGGGGTTTCTATGAACACATTAATTTGCCCAATTCTGTCTCATGGCTATGCATAAAAAAAAGCCTATACTTGTCATTTTAGGGGCCAAGGCACCCTCAACAAGAGGGGCCACAAGGGCGCGCAAACTGGCCATCCAAAATTTTTGAATGGCCAGTTTGTGAGCCCTTGTGGCCCCTCTTGTTGAGGGTCCCTAGGCCCCTAAAATGACAAGTACCAGCTTTTTGTTAATACATGGCATGATACAATGTTTATCTATTTGCCATTGGGGGGGGGGGGGGGGGGGGGGGGGGGGGGGGGGGAGTTTGCTTTGAATACATTAATTTTCCCAATTCTGTCTCATGGCTATGCATCAAAAAAAGCCTGCACTTGTCATTTTAGGGCCCCAGGGACCCTCAACATGAGGGGCCACAAGGGCGCACAAATCGGCCATCCAAAATTTGGATGGCCGATTTGTGCGCCCTTGTGGCCCCTCATGTTGAGGGTCCCTGGGGCCCTAAAATGACAAGTACAAGATTTTTTTTAATGCATGGTCATAATTCAAGTGTAGAACTTTTAGGCTGTTTTCAAGAGCTTCTAGTCTTCAATTGGCTCTGAATCTGTCTGGGCTTGTCTCACATAAATTTGTTCATCTCGTCGTGCTCTTCGACCATCGTGTGATGCAAAAAAATCATATCCTACTCGGAATTTCCAAAAATCAACGTGCAAGTTGGCAATTTCGTAAAAAATGATGTAAAACAGACATTTCTTACTTTTTCCTTAATCTACGGGCTTGAACGGGCATTAAAACCATGGAATCTGAAAATACTCAGAGAACCAATGTTTTTTATTGTGTTAAGGACTGCATTTCCTACATACAAAACTTTCTCAAAATCTCACCCTAACACCTTCAAAAGTGGCTTCCAAGGAGTGCCCTCGATCAAAAATTGAAACTGAAGGAAAACAATCAAAATGAACTCCTAAACTGTGTACAAACTTTAAAATAACCAAAATTTCCTTTTAAAAAACGTTATTGCTAAAAATTTGAAAATAGACCACCCTTGGACTTCCCACAATGATAGAAATCAAAAGGTTCAAGGAGAGGTCTGGTGTCACAAGTGCAGGGTAGGAATCTAATCGAGGCTTATTTCGTCAAGATCTCTTATACTTTATTATGTCTTCTCATGTACAATCTTACCAAACAAAAACAAACTTACACTTTAAATGACTACAAATTTTATTTAACTTATCAAACAATCTAAAATATGGTAGACCTAGAGTGCTCTTACACATCAACAAACAAAAAAGTCCAAATTTCTTCTCATTAACTTTGATAAACATACATCTGTGAACACTTTCAAAGGAGTAGTGCGGTCATAGTTCTTACATCCATTCCATGACATGGTATGCTCTTGGGGTGACCTATCTTTGGTAGGAGTGCCCTCATGTTAGGAAAGAATGTGTTGCTGCTGATGAAAAGTTTTTGCATTGTCCTACTAGGGATCTCTTCATGTCAGCATAATGATTTTTGGTGTAGTTGGAGCCACATTGTCGCCGAGGAGAGCTTTGTGCCACCGTATAATCTTCATGTTATGCCAGTTCCTTGAGCCATTCTTGCAAACAACGCCACTCAACTAGCATAGCAAGAGGTCACCTTGTAACAAAAACATGTATGAATTCAACATTTGCAAGCTATATAATGAAGACACTTGTTAAGTATATGTTGTACAAATTTGCAAGTATTTCTATCTAGCTGGGAATAAACAATACAAAAATATACATTAGGATGAGACTACCACCCCTAATAAGCATGGATTTGAAGCACATACTTGCAAGATTTAACAAAGAAGACTTTTTTAGAGGAAAAGTGGTGACACTTGGCCTCTCTAACCTGCAGCCTTTCACTATTTGTGCATAAAAGCAACCTTTGTGCCAAGCACTACAAAACAAGTAGAGGCAACACCTTAGACTTCAAAGTTTATGATAAGAAGAACACAATCAAAAGTAAGAAGTATATTGTTACCTTGCATATAGGGGTGTTTTATTCAAATATGTGATGGTATTGGCAAGATATTGAAGAATCGTTAACATTCATCTCACCGATGGTACGATGTTCCTGGGATGACCTCTGCTCACCCTCATGTGCGGCCTTCGGTGCAAACGTTGCGAACAAGCACATAGGTATGCATACGATTTGTGATGTCCTTGAGCACCATGGTAGCTATTGCATGAGGAAGCAAAGGATGAAAAGAGAGAGGGGGGAGGGAGAGAGAGAATCATGGGAGAAGACAAGAGGGTAGTGGGGGAGAGAGAGAGAGAGAGAGAGAGAGAGAGAGTGTGGAGAAGGAGGAGAGAAGGGGGCAGGGAGAGAGAGGGAGGAACATGGAAGCAGAGAAGGGGACAGTGGGGGAGAGGGAGAGAGGGGAGGAGGAGGAGAGAAGGGGCAGGGAGGGAGAGGAGAGGGAGAAAGGAGGGAGGAGGAAGAGAGAAGAAAGTTTTTTTTTTTGGGGGGAGTTTTTTTTTGAAAAATTGGACTTTTAGTGCTTGTAAGTTTAAAAAAATGTCAAAAAATACTTTTTTGATATGGATATATGTTGGGGGGGAGTTTTAGTCAAAAATAAGTAAAAAAATATATTTTTTTAAAAAAGTCAAATTTTGGCTCTTAGTGATCCACGTTTTTGATGATGTGGCCACACCTCTTTACTCCCTTCACTTTCAAAAAGCTAGAGAGAGAAGGTAACCTCCTAGGTACACATCCTACATGTGTCTAAAAAAAAAGGCTAGAAAAGCCAACTCAAAACTAGCTTCTTGAATGCCCTTGTCCCATTAACCCTACACACCATTAGCCTTAATCCCTAAAAATTAGGATTCCTCATATTTCTCCTAATGCACGTGGGTTGGTTAGATGTCCTACAATCCACAATGCGTGCTACTAGTGTGGAGGATCAACAACAAGGAGACAGAACAAGGAGATCAACATGCCTTTAACAGGTCTCATGAGATTCTTGGATACAGGAAAGGCTAAGCAACCAACCTTATTACAAATGGAGACTCCCTCAGTAAGTCCGATGGATCCTCCATATGTTGTTTTGCCAGGGGTCTCGGTGCAATCTGAGCCCACAGGTGATAGCTTTACCTTTGCAAGTCTAGCTCATCTTTCCCTTGATGACACCACGACTACCATGCCTACCCCAATGATGGTCATGCCGAGAAACACGCCATGGACCTCATTTGTTAGTAAAGCACCACTACATGGTAGCTCAATGCCTGCAACAATACCTACAAGTGTGTACCAATCGTATACACCCATGGGTCCTCGTACTCATGTAGTCCCTACTCCTCCCATTGTTTCAACAACCTATGCTCTACAACCACAACACCCAAGCTCTTATTTCCATGGGACCATACCGGCTAGCATTAGCATGTCACATCCGATGTCTGCTATGCCTAGGACCACACATATGAACTTTGGGCCACCACATGGCGCAACATCGTACCAAACGTGGAACCCAAGGGCTTCCTATGCGCCAAGCCCAATGCCAATACCTACTCCACATGTAGTCTCTGGAGCACCTCCACCCACGGTTCCTGCTCACCTAGGTGACTTGCCAACATTTGCTCAAGCTATTGGTCGATCTATTGCTGAGAATATGTGTAACAGGCCTGATAGACAGCCTAGAAGTAAGGCAGTACAAATAGCCAAGCTCACACAAAAATTTAGTGGAGACGGGGATGTGAGAAAGCATATTGAAGTGTTTGAACAAATATGCGATTCTCTAGGAGAACACAATGACCTGCATAAGAGCAATGCTTTAAGCCTAACCTTAAGTGGAAAGGTTGGGGATTGGTATAGAACCCTAAGGGTGGAAGAAAAAACGATTTACCCTAATCTTAGGAGACTATTCTTGAAAGAATACATACGAGAGGGAGTACTTTAGGGTGTAGCCTCTCAACTCCAGAAAGCCCAACGAGAGGAAGGAGAGTCGGTGAGAGACTTTATTAGTCGCTTGAAGCATTTGAATTCTTGTTGTAATCCAAACGAGCGCTTCAATAATAATCAATTGATTGATAGATTCATTAGGGGATTACGACATGAGGATATCTACAATGGCTTAGTCACTAGAGGTATCACCACTTGGGAAGCAGTCACCACCAATGCGATCCAATTGGAGGATAATTTAATGATTCAAGAAGAAAGAATGTTTGTTGAGCCTAAATCTATTAGCTCGCAAGCATCAGGGCATCAACCAATGACCCTCAAGCCTATCGCTAAGGAGCCAAAGATATCTGAGATGACTTTAGCAGATCTCACCAAGGCTATGCAAGAGAGTCTTAGAGATAATCGTGCTCCGCAAAAATCATATGTATCCAAGAAGGGGGCAACAATGGTGCTCAATATGCTATGGACCGCATAGTACCAGTGAATGTCCTACTTTTAGAGTAAAATTCAATGGGAACTGCAATGCATGTGGGAGGTATGGTCATCAAGCTAAGGATTGCATAGTATTTAAGCACGCGATGGCCAATAGACCCAACCTTAGCATGGACAAACACACCTCGAGTGCCTGCATTGATGCCGGCCCCACCTCTTGAACAAACATCACAACACATGGTCCCTAGGGCCCAAAATGTTGTTCAAACAACACCCTTACCACCTCCAGTGCGAGGATCGCAACCAGCACATCCGAGAATCACTTCTGTGAATCAAGTGGGTTGTGAGTCATCTATTTCTGGTTTGGAAGGCTGTGAGGAAGATATAGATCCTAATATTGCGTATGGGATGGATGTGCTTGAAGAAAGTCCACAATACTACATGGAGGACTATTGGGGACAAGTCAAACTTGTCTATCAAGTAGCTGCTCTTGAGGCAAGAGGCCAAAATATAAATTTCATTGCTAAGAGACCACCTCTTCAATGCTATGAGTATGGAGGTCCACATCGTGTAGCCGAGTGTCCTATTAGGCTATGAAAGAACACCACACTAATGCAAACCAATCAAGCGAGTACGTCTACAATGCCGATACTCATGTGTAATCGATGTGGCATAGATCATTTGATTGCCCAATGTCCAAATAATCCAAATGCACCGAAGATCATGCCATTAAACATGATTGAAGTTACCGAGGAGCCATCACAAAGTACACCTGTGGTACCAGTAAACGTACTCACATGATCGATGCTCCAAAAACAAAATTATATTCTTGAGGAAAGAGACACGGCATCAATTGCCCAATCTCAAAAAAAGAAGAAAACACGAAGGAAGAGATCGCAAAAAGCAGCGAAGTCAGACCCCAATTTAAAGACCAACATAGGGACTGGTGATGACCCCATATATATGAACAACGCTGAAGAGGATTCTGATTCATGTGAAACCATGGAGACCAAAACGACTACTAAGATAGAAACCAACAAGTAAGATCTTCATGAGCCACAATGGCCAGGATCCAAGAAGAAGATATGAACTTATCTAAACCCTACAGAGGAGCTTGAGCGAGTCAAGCAATTAAGGAGTTTGGTAGAAGATACCCAAAGGGATCTAGAACCAGCACCTAGGCAGATCCAGATTACAGACATCGTGTTCCCTACGCAACAACAACCTCACCAAGTCCATAGAACCTTAGCCATACAAATGTCATCCAAGAATAAAGTGACTTAAAGTCATGGGAAAGTGGGCGTACTCACTTCTTGATGAAAAGCATGTTTTCAGAGGGACTACCTGATCCTATAGAACAAATGGAGATCCCATCTTCCCCACGTCAAGGGTCTGAAGTCCAAAAGGTGCCGTTAAACATTGCCAAATTGATGGATTTCATGTCTTCAGAAATTAGAACCACCATCATGTCCAAACTATATAAAGACCCTCAGCTAGTCTCAGCTCTTCCAGCCTTCCTCAATGGAGAACTAAAGTTTGGGCTACCACAATTTGCACAGATGGATGGAGCTGGGAAGATGCCAATAGAGGAGGAACACTTAGATCCACAACCCAACCTAGATGAGAACCTTGTTATAGATATACCTGTCAACAAGTTGGGACAATACTTTGAGGGTGATGAATCCAATGCGACCATACCAATCACTACTAAGGGATTAACTGTGAAGGGAATCCTTGATGGTGGCGCTGGGGTTAGCATTGTGACTAAAAATTACTGGGAAACTATGGAAAGACCTCACCTTGCGACCACAACCATAGTAGTAAAGATGGCCAATGGGTCTATTGTTAAACCTATTGGGATGCTAGAAGATCTCAAGATCAAGGTCTTTGGACATAAAATAAGAGTTACCTTCATTGTTATGGATTTCTCCAAGCACACTATGGCATTGGAGATGATCTTAGGACGTCCTTTCATGAGGGAAGCAAAAATGGTGCATGACTGGTCTAAAAACCATGTCTACTTGCAGTTCCAAGATTCTGTCATTCGAGTGGATCTTGTGACTGGTCGAGCACATCCTCTAGGAAACAAGTTTATAATTGATCATAGATCTGACACCACAGTTCACTCGGCCCCATTGCAGTATTGTTACACGTGTAAAGCGGACACTGATGTTGGGGAAGATTCTCCTTATATGGATGTACTACCTGGGATGATTGAGTCGGACAATGTGGATTGGGTCCACCTAGCAGCAACCATAGACACTTGGGGAAATAGGGGGACGACTTGGGTAACACCTGAGGGGGATGAAATGCCACCACTCGTACCCTTAAATATGCCAGAAGCAATGCATATAGTTTCTGACAAGACTCATCCTAAAAGAACGAAGAAAACATACAAGTGGGTCGCTAAAGCTTCTTTAGCGACCATAGCTAGTGCTAAAAAACAAAAGACTTGTAAGAAACGTACCATTCGCTCCAAGAAAAGTAAGAAAATGTTGCGATGGATTCCAAAAAAACTATTGGAAGCCCAAGGCTACTATAAAGGAAATGATCAAATCTGGGTGCCAAAACGTAAATTGTGCTCTTACTTGTCACCGGGCCCATGTGAGCTCAATCCTATAGCTCCAAAACAAATTGAAGATCACGGAAAGGAAAAAATCACGGAATGATACGCACCTACTCCAGAGCTAGTTTGAGTACCGAAGAAAGAATGATTTGTTCCACCTAGCTCAAGAACAGGGAAATCAAATGAAGCTTCTTGCTCTTTGTGTAGTTCCTATATAGAAATAGAAGCTTCAACACAACCTCCACCTACCATTGTACATATCCATACAAGCAAGAAAAAGTTTTCACCTCCTGTTGTAAGCTCACCACCTACAACAATGTTGCAAATAAAATCATGGGAAAGTACCTTACCACCCTTGCAACTAGATGAAACACATAGGGCGGTCGAAAACTATTGGTTAAAGCCTTCACCCATAACAACTTGGAACAATTGGTTTCAAAGTGTGACGATCACATTTCAAACGGTATGATCTACCTAAGGAAGGGGGGAGTGTTTGCTGACAGTCATCATTCACTCACTCCCCTCTCAACCTTCCTCCCTGACCTCTCAATCTCAAATCTTAAGGAATGTATATATAAAGCCTTATACTCACAAAAACAAGATAAAAAAGTAAAAGAGCAAGAGCCATAACACCAAATCATAAAAACACATTATGCACAAGAACACGACCCTTGTAATATTTGCACTCTAACCATCATCTATTTGTGTGTACAGACATGGCTAGTATGCTAGAGTCATCCACTCCTGCCTTGGGTGAGAGGTACCCTCGTTACTTTTCACAAATGTTTCACATGGTCTTTCCGGTGCTTGCATGAGAATGGGATTTGGTAGGTACTCTAGCATGTGAGAGGAATTTCGAGAGTTAGAATGGCTGATACGTCTCTTGACCACGATTGATCCATACTTAGTAGATAGTGTATCTCCCATTGCACAAGCCTATCCTTTTGACCAAGATGACTATAGGCGTCTAGTGACCTTCTTAGTAAACATTGGTGCCTCTGATGATGAAGAAGATTATATGATTATACGGATGGCACATATGGTCTCACGGATGATGACTTTGTTTTTCTCGACAAAGAGGATAGGGGTTTAGCATTAGGGTTTCCCTCCAATCTCTACAATATCCTATTCCCTTGACTCTCTAGGGGGAGTGAAAATAATTAGGTTAGGGTTACTTATGTTTTTTAATTGTGTTCAATAAGTGTTGGTACCTTTTTCCACTGATGTGCCTCCTAGAGATATTCTTTGTGTTTCCTCGTGTGTATAGGAACGTGTTGCTGTGGTTAGGACTTGGGAACTTCATAGAATCTTTCTCTCATCCACTTTTCAAATCAAGCGCGATCATCAACACAAATAGGTGTTTCTTGTCCATTAGCATTGTCCCTTATCTTTTTTGCATCTATGTTTGTTTGCTTTAATTGTGATTGGTAGCATAATATTCAACACATTTGCTTAGTACCAAACATTAAATTCAATGTAATTTTTTGTCATAATCACTTGTCTAGGTTTAAAAATCAAAGCAGTCCGACTAAGCTAGTTTGACCAAGCTAGGCGTTAGAGATCTTCTCTTAAAACCATGGGAAATGCCTTCCTAATAATCACTGGTTACTTAGCTTCTTAATCCAATTTAGGCAGCATTGTGTGACATGTACTAGGGATTTCTACACTACAAGAGGTTGTGTGCTCTTGTGACGCTGTTAACGACGGAAATACACTGGGTTTTTATAACCCCCGGCGTCGCTAAAACCGTCGCTACAAGAGCGTCGCTATATGCGTCGCTATAGGCGTCGCTATATGCGTCTCTATAAGCGTCGCTATATAGCGACGCTCATAGCGACGCATATAGAGACGCCTATAGCGACGCCTATAGCGACGCATATAGCGACGTTTACACAGAAGACTATAGCGATGCTCATAGCGACGCTACAGAGCCATAAATAGCGACGCTTATAGCGACGCCCGAGAGAATTTTTTTTTGGTGGCAGGGCATTGAATGCCCTGCCACCCATCAGCCATATTGTACTTGATTCACTTTTTAAAAAAAGTGCAAGGGTAGATAATAGACCCAAAATAGTCACCCACAAGACGCATTGTTTGCAAAATTGACAATTGTACACATCATAGGCAAAATGAATTGATTGGCAAATGTAATAATGACAATTGTACAACATCATAGGCATAAAGAATTGATTGGCAAAAGGAACTGCGGTGACAAATGTAATAATATACATGGTTCAAAAAGACGTATAAAATCCGTCTCATGATACATAAGCTATGAGAAACCCTAAACTAATGCTATCTAGCTACGGCTAAACTGACGTCGTCTAGTCAGACGTCTCATCGCGTCCAAGCGGCGTATCTGTCGGATTCTGCAAAAAAAGACAATAAGACAGCTTTCAGTAAGTATAAACATATAACGACATTTATAAAACAATACAAAAAAAAAAGAGTAAACCCTAATACTAACCATGCCGCCGCGAGAACTGAGAATGTCCATCAGGGCGTTTAAGCCCTTCCTGCCTACGTACTCGCGCTCGTACGGTGTGGGATCACGTCCTGTCATCGACCACTGTCAAAACATACAAAGATTTCATTATGTTAGAATTAAAAAACTCATAAACCCTAAACTATCGAACATAAAGAGCAATGTGAAAACACTTACAAAATCGGCCTCAAATGATGCCCATCCACCGCTCCCCAAGTGGTGCGAGCTCCCTGCCTCTACTTGCGCTCTGGCTGCATCCTTTTGTTGCTTCCACTTGTCGAGATTCTCGCGCGTTGCTTTCTTCGCATTCTTTCAATCTTCTTTGGCCAGCCAATCTGGCCTGTTCCACCCATTCTTGATTACTTTTTGCACTTCGAAACGCTTGTGTTTGTAGTATTCGCGCATTCGAATCTTCATCAGGTCTTCATTGAAGCGCTGATCCCGTGTTGGAACGGGAAACTCATCATGAAGTATGCTGATGACTCTGTTTTTTAAATCACTTGGTACTTCACTCCATTTGTTTAGTATGTAGTGTCTAAACAGCTGAGAGCAAAGACCACGCATGCGCGAGATCACCTTCTTGCCGTCATCATCCATGATGATGCCGCCGCTGATGTCGACGGAGTAAGGCAAGCCCTCTGGCCGGTGACGCGTGAACCTGGGTGTCAAAAACGAAGAAGAGGCAAGTCGAAAACTTAGAATTTTCAATCAAAAGATGTGAGCGCGAGTAGAAAAGAGCGTTATACACCATGGAAGGTACTTAGAGAGCCAGAGCTTTTACCCTAAAATGTCGACCTTTACACCATGCTGCTGTGTATGACTTATACTACAACGAACAAAGATTATGAGTGGCCGTTCAAACGTTTATAAATAAAGTCACTTGCTAGTCGTACATTGCAAACTTACCTTGGTCGCGCAACCCCGAGAGTACTCCCACTCTTCTTCAGTCACTTCGTCACCGCATTGTTGTGCGCTTTTCAATTGGTTGTGCAACCATCTTAAGCTCATGAAGGTTGGTAGGCTCTCCAGAACCGCTGGATAGTGCATCGGTGGTCGTCTTCCCCGTCTCCACTCGATTCGTGCCCTTTGTCGCTCTTGCTTTGCATCCTCATATTGTGAAATCCACTTTTGCATCACTGGATTGTGAAGCATGCAAAATCGCTTGATTTTAGCCTCTAGATCTTCCGTCATCTTCTTCTCAACACCGAGATTGCACATGACAATCCCAGATATGCGCTCATCATCTATGGTTCGCCATAGCGTGTCCCGAGATTTATCAAATCCGTCTAGCCACTCTCCAATGTACACTAGGGACTCTGATACCAACCAACCTTCTGCCATGCTACCCTCTGGACGTGCCTTTTGACGCACATATCCCTTAAGCGTTTTCATGAAACGCTCTAAGAAGAACATCCATCTGGAATGAACTGTGCCAGCTATTTCCACCTCATCAACTATGTGAACAAGAAGATGCACCTGAATGGTTAGCATTGTAGTAGGAAAATGTTTCTCAAACATGCACACAAGCTCCGCAGCATTTAGTTTGGCGAATGGTATGGAGTCTACGTTGATCTCCTTTTGTGAGATCCATTGCACCAGCTTTGCAAGTTTGTAGATTGTGTTACGGATGTCGAGAGACAAACATCCCGCAATGGCAACCGGTAAAATAAACTATAAAGTATGTGCAGCAATGATATTAAAGTCCACATTTTATGCAATGATATTAAAGTCCACTATGAACGTACCTGACACATTTTATGCCAATCGTGTGACTTCAAACCGGTAAGCTTTCCTTCTTTAGTAAAACACGTTCGGAGCGAGTGCATTACGCCAGTGGGGGTCCGCAAAGATCGAATGGTCTCTTTTACTTTGCGTTCTTGGGCTCCTGTGAAAATCCATGGTGCTTTAGGGAGTTTTATCGATCCATCAGACGCTGTTTGCGGCCAATATTGCTCCATACGATCCACATTTCTAAGGTCAACTCTGGCTCCCAAAGTATCTTTCTTGCCGGTCAAATGGTCCCATAGTAGATTACCCACATTCTTGAATATGTGCATTGGATCGAGCAAGTGATTGATCATGAGTCGGGGCCAGTATGGTAACTCGTACCATAGAGATAGTCTCTTCATCCCTGGAGGCAATCCGTCATCGCACATCTCCTTCTGCTCTAGCCATTCTTGTGCAGACATCCTTGGTGGCTCTCTTTCCAAAAAGCCGTCGCGTAACACATGATTCTCTGGAAGATACGCTTGATGACCTTCGTAGATTTGCTTCTTCAGTGAGGGTGCCCTACGTGCATTCAATCTAGGTCCACATGTGACACATGCTCTGTATCCGCTTGTTTGAAGCCCTGCATGTATACACATGATAATAGATCAACTATGGGAAAAAACAAGATTTACAGTGTCTGAGTGAGGAGTGTCAATAGATCACCTCAGCATTCTGTTAGCCCGGGATAGTCATGCATGGTCCACATTAGAATGCCTCTGATCAAAGCATTCCGTCATCCTGTGTGTCGGCTCATATCCACCACCTCTATGCCAATCCACAATTGTTGTAGCTCTTCCAATAGTGGACGAAGATACACATCCATATTCCCCACTTTATATCGCCCTGGCACAATCAAGCTTAGCCATAGGTGCCCCTTCTTCGTAGTCAACCACGGGGGAATGTTGTAGTTGACGATGACAACGGGCCATACACTGTAAGATGTTGATCTTTGACCAAATGGATTTACGCCATCCATAGCCAGGCCTAAGCGCAAATTTCGAGCTTCCCTAGCAAAATCCGACCATGTTCCATCTATATGTTTCCACGCTACGCAATCTGCAGGAATTCGTAGCACACCATCCGAAGATTTATTCTCCTCATGCCATGATGCTAGGGCGGCCATGGACTTACATTCGAAGAAATGCTTGATGCGAGGAAGCAGAGGGAAATGTCGCAAAACCTTTTGTGGAATTTTTGTCCCGTGGAGATCTACTCGATATCTTTCGGAATCACATTTCGGACACTTCTCCATGTCTATGTATTCCCCTCTGAAAAGAATGCAGTCATTAGGAAAAGCGTGGATAGAATTGTAATCCATCCCCAAGTTTCGCAAAATCTTTCTTGCTTCATCTCGGGAATCTAGCATCACATTGTCAGCTGGTAGTATGTGCTCTTTCAGCAATCTACACAACATAAAAATATGATACAGTCGTGTAAAAATCTATCAGATCATTATACATTTAGAGTTTTATTAAAGTAAACTAATTGTAATAGATCACCTGAAAAGCGTTGTGACGCTAGTGTCACTCCATCCAAACTTTGCCTGCATGTTGAGAAGAACCAGGAGTGCTTTCAATCTAGACATACGTGCTCCATTATACAATGGCGTATCGGCTTCACTTTTCATATCATCATAGATAAGCCTTTCTGAATCCATGATCGTCTCGATCATTTCATCAATCTCGGGCTCAAACCCAAGGCATACAAAATAAGCACACACATCAAATTTGAAACAATGTGAAAATAATTTGGGGGGTCAAAGAAAAGGAAATAATTCAGGCGATGATTTCATGAGAAATTCCTTTTATCATAGCTTAACTACAAGGTCTTCTAGGTATAGCCTCTAGTCAGCCCTCGGACATGAAATAATTGGCTCTTGCGATTAAACAACTCAATTGACCAGAGAAAATTAAGAATCTTGCCCATGGTATTAATTGTCGATCTTTAGTGCCTTTCGCCCGTTAAATTAGCGACCCTAGACTTGTTTAATTTTTTACCTTTACAATTGTTTATGCGCTTGATTATATTGAAAATTTAATGTTTATTGCTGACAAATGGTTTAGAATTATGCTACCAATCAATTTGTATGCCTAAAACTGCATATGCTTTTTAATTGTATATGAGAATGCACTTATTGTGCCAATGTTGTTTGATTTTGCAATGACTGAAGAAGGCTAAGGACATTCATCTCAAATGCTCTTCCATCTCAACGAACGAGCTTCAACTCAATAGCTTCCGAGGATGGAATCTACATCAGGAAGGGGGGCATGTTAACCCTCACAGTTCACGGACACCCTATCATGTGCCACACACCCTATCACCTACGACATATGCCGTATTATTTATTTGGTACAGTCAGGTACCGGGCTTGTCGATCTAATAGAAATGGTTAAAAGTGATCGCCGATGAGAGGCGCACTCTAAAACTGGAACGTATAATGTTTGGGTAAGATTGGCTAAGTGTGGGCACCCAAGTGTGAATGGGGTGAGCTCATATAAAAGTCAATCTCAACCTAAAATACCTTATTCTCTCATTTGTGCAATTGAAGAGTGCTCTTGCTCCATCTCCATCTTCTTCTTCTTCATCTCCTTGTGTGTGTGCGTGTATACGTGAGAGAGAGAGAGAGAGAGAGAGAGAGAGAGAGAGAGAGAGAGAGAGAGAGAGAGAGAGAGAGAGAGATAGATAGATTGAATTATCATCCACGGAGGTCATATATGACCTATGGGACCAGAAACAAAACAGTACAAAGGATCTGTTTGATACATATCAGTTAAGGACTGAGGGTCCATCGAGTGGTGTGAAAAAAAGATAAGGTGGGATGGGGGATGGACAAAAACCTAAGATGAGATAGGTGAGGAGGGGGGAGCTAGTTTGGGAGTTCGAAACTCTTGGATGATGGCTTTACCTCCTCGGTACACTGCCCATTTCCTTGTTGTGCGTGCTTCGCACATCTTTTGGAGTTCGGCCTTCTTTTGTTTGAGTTGGGTGGGTGTGAGATCTTCCGCAAACCAAATTTTTGTGTCCTTGAGAAGCTTTGATTGCTCAAGGAGCTTGACTCGATCCACTTTGGTCTTGAAGGTAAGAATTGCATGGTTGGTGCGATGCTCGTGAGCGAGAGTGGTGATTGTCGATGGATCCCATTGTATCATGGGGGTTGTTGTTTGGATGCGAGCAAAAGACTCGTGGAACTTGGGGTTCTCCTTTCCTTGCCAATCGCTCGGGAGCCCGCCAATGAGAACATTGAGAGCAATGGCCTCTTGTCGTTGTTGTTCGCGTAGCGTAGACGCCACACGGTCTTCTACTTTGCGGAGGATGACATCTTGCACTTTAGTCTTGACCTTCTCGGTGAGTGTAATTTCTGCCTTCGTATTGAGCTTGATTTCCTTTTGTTCCATCTTCCCCTTGTTGGAGTTCTCTGTTGTGGTGAGGCGAGACTCAATGGCTGTGAGTCTTTCCTTCAGAGCGTCGTTTTCCTTGCGAAGTTTTTCGACTTCATGTTGAAGCCGGGCTATACTGTCCACTTGTGGGGGTGTTGCCATGACACCGGCGAATGAGCTTCCCGTGAGATGAAGCCCGAGTGGCCATGGTGGGCACTCAGTCCAGGAAGCAAATTCAAAATGAAGGCTTGGGCTTCGTTTAATTAAAAGCTGCCTGTGTGTGGCACGTCAAGAGCAGCAAAGCGAGCATCGCGAGAGCAACAAAGCAAGCCTCTGTCCGAGTCTGGGCGCAATCAGGCAGAGGTCAAGTCATCAGAGCCTGAGCTTGGGTGGCTAGGGCCGGGGCAAAGACGACCAGCATCGTACAGAGCTTCGAAGGGGATCTCACTGTTGAGGGGGGTTGAGCTGAGGCTTAACGCCTCCCCCAAGGGCAACCCCTCGCCCAGGGGGGGCTGAGGAGGACGTTGGAGCTAGGTGCTAGGGTTACGAGCTCTGAGTGAGTGAGTGAGAGAGAGAGAGAGAGAGAGAGAGAGAGAGAGAGAGAGAGAGAGAGAGAGAGAGAGAGAGAGAGAGAGAGAGAGAGAGAGAGAGAGAGAGAGAGAGAGAGAGAGAGAGTGCGATCGAGCATTGCGGTGACACGACGGCGGCGAGGCGGTTGAGCGCGGCATAGCGGCGTCTCCCTCTTCTTCGCGGCAAGGAATCCTCCATGACAGCAAGCGTAGAGCGGTGAGTGACACACCATCACATCTTTGAGCTTACTAGTTTAGGCTTGTTGTGTGCTTGGAGCCATTTGTGGCTCGCACACTGTGTATTGGCAAGTTCCTTGCATTGACACGTGCGACAGATGCACACAATACAACTCCCAAAAAATATTACATGGGTTCTCTTGCTGCTAATATTCCCCCCCCCCCCCCCCCCTTGACTGTGTCGTTCCTTGACACAATTTCATGGACTGAAGTACTCTTCGTGTTGACAGCTGGCGAGGTGGTCTTTAAGTGCGTGTAGAGCTTTCTCATATCTGATGCGTCTTTCTTTGTCAGGGACTTACAAAAATTGAATAGTGACTTTGTTTTTAAGTTCGATGGTAGAATAGCCAACAAACCTTGATGTCAGATTGTTGATCACTGGACCGAAAATCTTTGTTCTCCATGTGAAGAATCCAATAAAAAAGCCTCTTTGATGCCAACATATTGCTTGATGGCAGGAACATGCATCTGGCATAGAAGACATAAAGGAATTCTTTTTAAGGATGTCCACTCAAACCATAGCATAAGCCTTTGTTACCTTCTAAGAACGACATTCAAGGGGCTCCTGCTTGCTCAGGCTCATGAAAAGTTTGAATGCATGTAAGCAACATTCTGCATATTTTATAAAGCATTGCACATGAGAGGTCAAGGAGTCTTTCAAAGAATCTCATGGAACCTGTTAGGGTTTTAACCATGTATTCCTCTATTGCTAGTCCCTGCTCTAGAGCTGGTAGTCTCGAGTAGTTGAGCCAAGTTGGTCTCTTCTTCCTCAGTGCTTCATGTGTTGGCCATGTCCTTACCCTTGGTACAGGACAGAATGAGGGTCTCTCTGTATTGCTGCAGGTCCTCTTGTAAACAGAATGAGGTATCTTGAGTTCTTGTTGAGCCAGTTATTTCTTCATTTGGGGTGGAGAGCATCTGAACCTTCTTCCTACATATCCTTGTAAAGTCTTTCTTTAACTTGCAGTAGCTCCACCTTTATTAAAGGGTAGGGCAACTACTGTTGATGCCATTGAGCATTGATTTGGTTGGGGGTGTGCTGGGTTACATTGATTGAGTGGAGTATTCTCAACTCCCAATCCATTGTCTCTTTCCATTCAGCATCTACTTCATGGACAATATGCACTTTTAGTGCATCTTCTTCAGCCTTAGAAAGATGGACCACTGGCAATCGTTCTTTTTCGATGATTGGTACTTGAAATTCAAAATCTCCAGTCTGCCCTTCTGTTGGTTGTGTTTCCATATCCTCAAAGGAGACGGATGTTATGTCTATAATTGGTTGTTCAGAGATTCTTGCCTCCTCTTGAGCTATTGTACATCCCTCTCTTAACAACTGGCTGGCTCTCTTTAAATCCTCTATTTTCTTGAGCAACTGCTCTTCTCTTTGTACCCGCATTAAGGCGAGGTCTCGTCTTTGTGCATGCTCAAGATTCAACTCAAGTTCTAGGTCCTTGTTTCTCTTCTCCAAAGTCTTGTAGACTTTAGCTATCCCCTTGAGTGAAGCTACGACTGGGTTTTCCTTGATCTGCCTTAGAAATGCTGCTTGGTCATTGATTCTTTGCTCGGAGTATTGCAATGAGGCATTGGCTACATCTAGTTGCACTTGGATCTTTTGAACTGACTGAGTAGTGATTAAAATTTTGTTGGTCACTTCCGTCAGCTGTCGGTCCTTGCTTTTCCATGCATCTGACAACTTTGTGAGGATCTCCCCTAAATCTTCCATCTCTTTTTGTTGCCTTTCCTTTACAATTTAATGTTGTTCTGCTTCATTTTAATCTATCTTTGAAGATCCTTGATGGTGTTCATCCTATCTTTGAGCTCACCTTGTAGAGTATCTATTACCTATTCCAATTCCTTCATCCGTTGTTTCTCATTCTTCAAGTTCTACCTGAGGCTGTTTAGAAGTTCCAGCAGATTCCGTTGGCGGCTCTTTCAATGGTGCAGTGGATTCTACTTGTGGTTTCATAGATGTGTTAGCTGATTCTTCTTGAGGATTTGTAGATGTTTCAAATGATTTTGGTTGTGTTTTTGTAGAAGGTCCAACTTTAGCTTTTTCTATTTCCTTGGGCTATTCAAGACTGCTTTCTCTTTCCCTTTGCTTCCTTGCCTTCATTGGATTTGGTAGTTGGTGAAGGGCTTGGGCTAGGCATTGGATGGTCTTCTTGTTTCGTAGATCTCTCCTTGTTCGTGTTGTGGTTCACTTTGTTGTGTAGCTTCTGCTTGCCTTTTTTGCGCAACCGAGTCTTCTCTTGATTTCCTTTGTGCTTCTAGAGCTTCTTGTATCTTCAAGGCTTCGGCTTATGCATACATTCGCTCAAGAAAATCCTTCGAATCTTTTGCTTTGCGGGGTTCTTGGTCCTTGGACCCTTAATCTCCCTCGGACTCCATGAATCTGGATTTTCTCCTGGAGCTTGGCGGCTTCTTTCATAAGACTATTTTTCTCTTTCAAACCTTGCTTTCTTTTGCTGAGGTTCTTCCTGATGGGTTGCCACTGCTTTCTTCTTCATTTCTTCTCTTTGTGCCCTTATTTCTTCATTGTCCGATCTTTCACTACTGTGGCATTCAAGCAAGATTTATGATGATTTCTCATCTAGTTCATATACCCTTTTCTTCTTTGATATAGTGGTTTGTGGAGAGGGTCCGAGTTGAGACTATCCATGCATTTTGATATGGGGCTGGCGGCAAGTTGTCGGCCATTCCAATAGCATGGTATGCGATTCTTATAGAGATTCTAGAGCACCCAAATGTGTTATCTTTCCTTCCTTCTTTGTGCTCGTGAGTGTTGTAAGTATGTACTGAGAATGATCTATTATCTGCCTTGTTGTTGACTTCAACACCTGTGTGAAAGTAGTCGCAACCGCATGATTCAGAGTAGTGTATCTTGGTGGTATCTTTGAGAGGAAGTGGAAGTGTTGGTGATAAAGACGGGTTGTATCCTCCACTTTCTTTAGAATGAGGTCGGAGAAGGTGCCGGTAGCTGTATCCTTGGTGAATGTGCTAGCCATCTTCCTATCCCTGGCCCTCATTGTCATACCTTCCTTTGGCAGCTTTAGTGCCTGGGCCACTTTGTCCTTGTTGATAACCACTTCAACTTTCTGACCTTGCTGATATGTGATCTGAGCAGATCCATCTTCTTTGATTGTGGACAACAGTTCATAGGGTCTTTGGAAATTTACCCCACATGGCTCTTGGTCATAGATTTCTCAAAGTCCCAGTCTTTTGTTGGCTTCTTTAGTGTCTAGCTTTGCAGCTACATCGTAAACTTCCTTGGGTAGCATTTGTAACTCTACCTGGTTTCCATCTTCACTCTTGAACCTACCAGTGAAGACTGTAGTGTTGTCTTCTTCAACCTATTCTTTAGATAGGTAGGTTGCCTTTGCCATTTTCACAGAGCTCAGCTCCAGTTGGTATGGTGGCAATTCTTGCAGATTTTCCTTCTGAGCCATCCTTTTCTTTGACTTCTCAACAACTTGCACTACACCTAATAGGAGAATACAGTGTCAAAGTTAGAAGATTCCATGGATTTCTCTCTAAAATGCCCTGAGTCTAAATTGCTGGAAAATGATGTCCATTTTTCTTCAAATCAATTTTGCAGCATGCATAGATGCATAAAAACATGTAAAGATCAAAATCATGCAATCCAAGCAAAATTTGCAACTAATGATTATTTAACGTTGGAGAATTTTTCCAACAATTTGCATTTTTGACATCATAGGCATGAAATATATGTGATTTAGATACTCTGAGTGAAGTGTGAACTCATTTGAGTGTACTGGGTGAAAATGGTGTCAGATTTAGGCTTCAATAGATATAAAGGGATTTTGGGTTTTTGGTGATCCAAAATTGATCAAACCTGATTGGTGGACTTGGAAGATCATGTAGTTTAGTCCCATAAGGTCCAAGTTGAAATTTGAACCCATTTTGGTAAAAAAGTAAATAATTGCAATTATTAACTGGTTCATCAAATTGGACATTTTTTGTTACAAGTTGGTTCTAGATGTGATATAGAGCCTGTGTGTGAGTTATGAGGTGATTTGGATAAAAAAATGGGACAGTTAACTTAAAATTTGGAGAAAAGAGCCTTTAGCGCGTTTTTTGACAAAATCAGAGATTTTCTTGATCTTTTGGGCTCGTACTTGACATATGGCATGTGATAGATGTGTATAAGTGATAGGTGAAGTGACAAGATAATTAAGCCAAATGTGCACCAAAGTAAATAATCATGATTATTTACAATAGTCACATCTTTAATACATCTAGAACAAGTTCTAAAATGAATTTGGTAAGGTTTGGTTGTGTCGGCATCAGTTCATGCTTTGTCAACTATGAAATCACAGGTTTTTGTATTACTCGGTGTGTAGAGTTGTTTGGTCACATTTGGAGCCATGGACTTGTCCGCTACATAGTCCTAATGTTGCTCATCCAGTTTGGGCTCAATCGGAGTCAGTTTGACTTCATATGTCAAATTTGACACTTTGTAGTCTTCGAGTTGTTTCCTATTGTTTGAGAGCTTTCCTTGACTATTTTTTTGAAACCATCTAGGTATATAGTGTATAGACCTTGTCTAAAAGCTATCCGTGGAGTCAAAATCCAATTCTAGCATGTGGCAAAAGCCTAGATCATTTACTCGAGACCCCCTTGACCCCTGCCAAATGGTCATCTAATGATATGGAGGTGTTCTACTATCTAGGGGCATGCTACAATTCAAGTCTCGTCCGATTCAGTTGAGCTAACAGGCCACTATGGTCGTTTTTGTGTCGTAGGCGTTCGTGCACAGCTGGCATTAGGCAAAATTTGGACTCACAAAGGGGCCCTTTAAGGAGTTTGACTTTACCTCTCTCTACCAAAACAGGTGCATGGATAAAATTTTGCAAACAAATTCCAAAGTTGGCGGAGGTTTGACAGTTAGAATGTCCTCTTCAAGCTCTATCTATTGATATATAGCACGCCATGAGATTCCTCATATTTTAGAAGATTCTTTTTCAAAAAAAGAATCTTCTAAAATATGAGGAATCTCATGGCGTGCTATATATCAATAGATAGAGCTTGAAGAGGACATTCTAACTGTCAAACCTCCGCCAAATTTGGAGTTTTTTTGCAAAAATTTATCCATGCGCCCATTTTGGTAGAGAGATGTAAAGTCAAACTCCTTAAAGGGCCCCTTTGTGAGTCCAAATTTTTCTTAATGGATTCTAGGGTTTTTTTTTTTGAGCCTAGACCTGCTACTCGACTGTATAGAAACGTTCTTTGATGAGTTTAGAGCTTACCTCTCATGTCTCATGTGAGACGTCGCTGAAAATGAGCGATTGTGGACCTCAAAAATCACGCACGAAGAAGGTAGAGAGCTCTCTTCTCCAAGACTGACTAGTGGAAATGAGGTGATTTTTGGGCTACCTTGGATATCTATACTCAAGCTTCCCAAACTATTTTTCCCCAAATTCCTTGCTACTCCTACTAGGCCGTGAAATCTATGCTAGACTCAAAAATTTCCTCAACCGGACTCCGTTAGCTCATTCTGCAAGTATTTGCAAAAATAGGCCTTGGCGGCCTAATTTAAGCTTTCCACGTCCATCTATCGTTTTGATTGAAAATTTTTGTGCCTGTCCATCTTGTTCTTCTAATCATCAGTATTTGTTCAATTCCTCCATCTGAGATCATTTGCTATTTATTATTAACTTTTGACCTATTTATTGAAAAAAATCAAAGAAAATAATAAAATGCACTAAAAAAGCAAATTGAAAAATTAACAATTAAGAAAATCCATTAAAGAACGCTACTTTATTACTTTTTAATGGATTTGTCTACTTTTTAGTAGGCTCCAATCTCAAGAAAAATGATGAAGATAAGCAAAAAAGGCTATTTTTTGATGTATTTTCTGATTGTATATACACTATTTACACTCATCGAAGAGATGAGATCAGTTGAAATTCCCCTGGTGATGATTTTTAAGGGCATTATTAGGTATGTTTGCAAAAAACTACACGTTAAAATCCAACTTTTTTCCTCCTTCTTCAAACATTGTTGTTAATTACTGAAGTTCCCTTCCACCCCTCCTAGATGGAGTACTCTGGGAGGACTGTGTGAATGGGTTGAGCAATCGTGTCTATGCATAGCCATGGTTGGATCTACTATGCTCTGAAGATCAATGCAATTCAAACCAGTATGCTATGCAAGGGTTGGGTCTTAAGTAGTTAACTCAAGGGTTTCTGTGGTTGAGGTTTCCTGCTGATGTCTTCTAAATAACTTGTGTGCTTTTTGTCTGATTGTACCATCTGGATGCTTTAGCACATTGATTTCCAGAGCTGTAGGTATCAATGATGATGGTTGTTGAGATTTAACTCTCCAATGGTATCTTGGTTTTCCGTTGATAAACTGTTGTGGTTGAGTGTTTTTAGATTTAACTTTCCACTGCTTCATCAGGTTTACACTTTGTGGAGAAGATAAATGCTCCTTTTTTCTCCAAACCCATATAGTGCTAGTTTCTCTTCTAGAAGATTTTTTTCTTTGAGTTGTCAGATGTGACACTTTCTTCATTATGGTAGATGAGTTTTTAGGCACCCAAATCTGAGACAGATTGTCCTTAATTTGTGCTTTTGGTACCCATATTTACCTAAATCCTTGCATGTTTCTTGTAGCATTTACTTGTTTAGAGGTTGACTTAGATTGATGACTTCCTTGTTTCTTGTGTGGGTGACCTCTTTTCCATTCCTCTTTTCTCGGTGCAATTGGAACGATGAGCTGTCCTCCTTTAGGTAATAGCTTGAGTTGATTGGTGTCCCAATCTGGTACTGCCTTGTACGTCCGCATCCATGAGATTCCAAGAATCATTGTTTCATTCATATGTTCATCTGGTATGCATGCAAATTGATGAGGGCATGAACATCCATGTACTATAATATTCAAGTTGACTACTCCCAATGCCGGTGCTGGGTTTTGCATCCTTTGATAGCAGATATTCTCGATGCTTAAGACTGTTTCGTTGCTTTCTTGTAAGTGAAATAATTGATTGCATTCATTAGAGATACGGTATCTACCAATGCATTTGTGCTATGATTGTTTAGTTGTGATTTGATACGAAGGTCCATTCCATCCAACCATTCATCATCCGTTGACAATGCATCATTGTTCAATTCCCATAATTTGTCATCTGGTTCCAAAGTGTTGATGGGAATAGGTGTTTGTTGATTTATGAGAGTAGCTTTCCTCTTGAGTACTCAAAGTCAAGCTTACTCTTGGTCTTCATCAATAACCTGCTGTCATTTAATCTTTCTTTGCTTTGTTGCATGCATTTTCTCTAGCAAATCATTTGTTAGTGGCAAATGGTACTTCAGCATCCACTAATCTAGTTAGCCATTGGTTCACCATCTAGAGTGGACAACTTAACTGCTCCACTTGGAGATACATCTTCAATGATAAACGTTACATTTTCCTTCTTCTTGAATTTGGGAATGTGTTGCTTAAGGGAATAGACTAAAACCAGGTCCCCTTTTTTGAAGATTTTTGTGACTAGATGTGAATCAAAAAATTGTTTTTGCTTCTGTTTTTGTTCATAGATGTGAGCTACAGCTGTTAGCCTTTGATCATCAAGATTTTAGCCTCTTTGATAGTCCATGTCCAGTCCACTCAAGATGTTTAGCTACCCTTAGTGTCGGCAATAGAAATTCTTTCAATAGTATGGCATCAAGACCATAAACAAGATTAAAGGGTTTAGCATTTAAAGCTATCTTGAATGAAACTCTATAAGCCCATAGAGCAGCATGGAGATTCATTTTCCAATCAATTCGCCCTGAACTAACCACTTTAGTCAATACTGAGCTAAGAATTTTATTCGTGTGCTCATCTTTTCCATTTTCTTGTGGATGATATGGAGCGGATTTGTTATGGATGACCATAAATTCATTCAGCAGATACTCAATTACCTCATTGAGTAAACGAGATCCCCTATCATTGACAATTTCTATTGGAAGTCCATATTTGGTGAATACATTCTCATACAAGAATGCGGTTGTGGTTCTATCATCATTCTTCCTGGTTGCCTTAGCCTCTATCCACTTGGTCAAATAGTCCGTAGGTACAATGATATATTGATCTTGAGTTCTATAAGGAGGTGGTTGTATTAGCCCGACAAAATCTAGGCCCCATTTTGCAAAAGCTCTAGCCCCCATCATTGGTCTTAAAGGCATTCTATCTATCCTGGTTGGAATTTTTGCTTGTTGACATGCATTACATCTTTGAACATATTCTTTGGCATCTCCAAAAAGTGTTGGCCACCATATGCCTACCATTATGATTGCTCTAGCGGTGGTTTCACTAGAAAAGTGACCTCCAGCTAATCCAGCATGTGCGTTTTCTAGAGTGGGGATATATTCATCTTCATTTGCACAAAGATGAAAATGTTGATCCTTTCCTCTCTGATATGATTGGTTTCCAATAAAATCATAGCTCTTGATTCTGTTTCAATAGCTCTTTGGCAATGTTTACTCATATTCTCCGGAAATGTTCTGCTTGATAAGTAAGTAACTAGATAGTTACTCCACTTAGGAACAAGGAAACTTGAAATAATGTCACGTGAGGTATGGGTGCTTGTTTCTGGCATTGAAGCAGGTTTTTACAAATGAGTGAACATCACTCCTCATGGTTGGCCAAAATACTCCAAGTCTCAAGATCCGTTGCATAGTCTAGTCTTCCACAAAGTGAAATCCTACTATGGTAATGTGTGCTTGACTTAGGTATTGGGTTTTCTGTTCAAGATTAATACACAAAAGAAATATTCCATCTCAATTTATTTTGTATAACCTTCCAGTTAGTAATCAACACATAGCCGATTGCCCAATTAATCCTGGTGTAATAGGAAGTGGTATTTGAGAATCCACTTGAGCTATGGTCATCAATGAAACCATATTTTTTTACCAACGGGGTATCGTCTCCATGGAGAACATATATGCATTTGGTAGATCATCATCTACCCCTCTTGGTGGTTCTCTTGAAATAATCCTTGATAAATGATATGCTCTTTGGTATGTGGTGCCCTTTTTTACAACTACAGTGAAATCAAATTCCAAAAGAATGATGAACCATCTCACTATTCTCCCTGTGTTGCATGGCTTGTTGACCAAGTACAATATAGCTCGATGGTCCATACAGAACACAAATTTGTTGGATAATAGGGAATGTCTATACTTTTGTATGACATAGATAATCCCTACTCCTTCTCTTTCGGTGGTTATATAGTTTTTCTCAGCCACATTCAACTGTCTACTAGAGTAAGAAATAGGAAAATCAAAATTTTCGTCTCTTGGTTGAGCTAATATACATCCAATGGAAAAGTTGGAAGCATCAACATGTATATGGAATATCTTAAGTTCCAATCTGGTGCTTTGAATATCGAAACTAAAGTGAGAGCTCGTTTAAGCTTCATGAAGGATTCTTCACACTCATCGGTCCATACAAAGAGTGTAATTAGGACATACATAGGTTTTGTGAATATAGCATACATGTAAATGAATCATCTGTATTATCCACAATGTCCCATGAAATCTTGAAGCCCTCTGACTGTTGTCGGCTAGCAATAACATGAATTTTATCCATATTGGTCACTATGCCATTTTTTGACACTATATGTCCAAGAATTTTTTCTTGTCTGCTCATAAATGTGCACTTTTCAGGATTTAAGCAAATCCTATAAAGTCTACATTTTCTGAATACCTTTTTGAGGTGTTCAAAATGATCAGCTCGGATTGATGAATGTACACATAGATCATCCATACATACTTCCAAGACATTCCAAAGATATTCTTTCAAAGCATGACTCAGCAATCTTTGAAAAGTGGCAGGAGCATTAGTTAACCCAAAAGGCATAACCCGATAGGCAAAAATACCCCATTTAGTTGCAAAGACTGTTTTATGCTGATCTTTGGGATCAACCAAAAGTTGATTGTACACCAAAAAGCCGCCTAAGAAGCTGTAATCTTCTTTTCTTGCAAATTATTCTGAAACATGCTCGGTGATTGGAAGATGGTAGTTGTCTCTAATGGTGGATGCATTCACTTTTTTGAAATTGAAACACACTCTTCTCCTAATTTGGCTAGATCTTTTTTTTTGGCATGTTTAGGTCCTTCATAGAACTCACACTGCTTTCTTAGTTCCCTTACAGGTTGTTCGACTATGATCTTTCGATCTTTGAGAGTATATTTCTTGTAATGGGATGAAGCACTTATTATATCTTTACTCTCTTCCTCGGATGTTTCCACTTTAGTGGTATATATCTCCTTTAGAGCTTTCTTCAACTCTTGATATTTCTTCTTTTGTTCAACTCGTGTCATGGATGAATCATCATCTTGGTGTTTAGGTTTTGGTTGAGTTTCCTTTTTTGTTTTCCTTGATGTTTTTTATGTCCCTTGTTTGTTATCTGAAGGATATCTACCCGTGATTTGTCCTTGACACAATCATGTGCATCTATCTACATTAAAAACCATGTTTTGCTAGAAACTGATGGCATAGGTCTAGATTTCAAGTTTTTTGTGTCTCTTTTTCTTCTAAACCATTTTTGACTTCTTGTTTTTTGGTTTGGAAAGTTAATTTTTTTTCCCTCTCCTCCTTTTATGAGTAGTTTGGCTCTCATATGTTTTTTTTCTAACCCAAAATCATCAAATGTAGCTGAATGTCTTTCAAACTCATCAATAGAATCGTAATAGAGGTCTGAAAAGACTTGTGGAGCTTTCAGTAAGTCCTGCGGTTCGTGAACTTCATCTTCAATGTGAAGGGTTGAGATCATTTTTACGGGAATTATGTCATAACCATCCTCATTGCAAAATTCAATAGGCATAGATTTATTCACACATACATCCATTGTTACCAAAATTTGAGTCCACAAATGGCTTAAACAGATACTCCAAAAAGGGTTCTGGTATATATGCGTCATCTGTGCAATCCCTTTCTAAGATACATTCTTCTGGATTTAAACTACCATTTTCTGAGGCTCTACACATCCAAATAGGTGTCTCTTTGTTTAACCAAGATGGAAGCTTTGATTCAATTGAAGAGACTAGTCAAATTCTTGTATGGACATTTTCATGACATCTCTATAAGTGTGATGTTTTAGATTAACCCTTGTGAGGAGTTATGTTTCTTTTTCTTAGCTTGGGCTCTAGTGATCACCTTGATTGGAACAGAACGTTTACTCTATGAAGAGCTAGTAAGTATCAGTTGGACTACATTCACCACTATTTTTCCTACGTTTTAACGCATTTTTGGATAGTCTTCAAAGAAGTGTCCACCCTTTTTGCAACATTGTGTAGAAAAGGCTTCAATTGGCTTAATGTTCTTGTCAAGTTCTGGGCATTCATTTTTCCGAAATCATCTGTACCACAGTTATGGAAGTTTCTAGTCCTTGGCTTAATCATGGATCTCACCATAGGAGGTCTAACACCTTGATTAGATACATAGTACATCGGTGTAAGCAATGGTGTATCATAAGTCGTTACATGTTCTCCCATTGATGGTGAATGTGAATTATACCACTCTCCTTCTACCATTACTGTAGATGGGTTAGGCTCAACATAAGCTGTAACAGGAACTAGTGCTTGCTCATCTATGACTACTTTCTGAATGCATGTATTTTACAGGCACTACATTATGTCCAGGATATGGAGGTTGTTGAACCAACAGTGGTTGTGGTCTTTCCATACCCATCGGTGGTCTTTGTGGTGTTGGGGACATATTAGGATGATATATGTACATGGGTTGTCCTTGTGGCCTCATGGACACATATTGAACATTTCCATGGTACTTTGGTTAGTAATAGCACTTATTGGTCTCATGGTTGGTCCATTTATCCTCGATAGCACACCATTTTTATGGCCTAATTGGTTGTCCTTATTGAGGTAACCCTTGCCCTGGTCCTCTCATAGGTGCTTTTTGCATATTATTCATCAATTTGTTCATCCTTTTGAGCATGTCTTCTATGGTTGTAAGTGGTGTTGCAACAACCATTCCCACTTGTGCTAGTTTTGTGGATGCATTTTTCTCACTCTGAGTATCCTTAGGGACATCTTCTTCATTGAAAATATCACAATTGTCTCCCAAGTCAATAGCATCTAATACAAACTCTTCTAGGGTCATATGTTTCTTGTTATATAGTATAGCATGAAGTTCTTTGTTTAGCAATCTCTATAGAAACAATGACACTAATCTTTCTTCTGCGGATATTTCTAGTTCTGGGCATCTTGCAATGTATTGCTTCATCCTAGTTGCACAATCCCCAATAGACTCACCTTGTTTTTGTTTGAAGTTATAGATTTGTGCTATCATATTATGTTTAATCCCAGTTTCGAAACATGCAGCTATAAACATCTGAGCTAATGTATTCAAATCCATGATTGACCTTGGTGGAATGTTTTGAAATCATGTTAAATATTTTTTTTCTAATGTCATTCCAAATCCCTCAAATTGAGCGTGGAAATCAAATATGCGTTCTGCTCTTAGCACTTGTTTAAAAGCTTGTTAAGTGGTCATATGGATCCCCAGATCCATTGTATTTTTGACCCATGTTTGAAAATCAGTTGGTCTAACACGTCTATTTGGCTCAACTATAGTTCTTCTGGCAGTTGGTCCTGTCTTGAATCCTTCAAACCAATCTGTTGTAAATAGTGACTTATGTAGCCCTGGACTGGCTTTAATTTCAATCGATTATCTTCGTGATGAGGTAGGTTTGGGTTTTAAAATATTGCTCCCAAAAGATCTCTCATGGAGTTCCTCTCTTGGAATAGTTTTTGGTCCTTGGCCCGATATCCAATCTCTTATAGATTACCCTTGGTATTTGGTATGTTCTACTTCCTCTGGACTCATCATAACAAAGTTACTGCTATATCAATCCCTAAATATGTAAGTTGGTAGATATGATGAGCTCTTGTCTTTGATTTTGAAGATATATATGATTTTCATGGGTGTTAACTACCTTGATTTGGCATGAGAAGTCCATAAAAGATCCTTGACATTCCTATCCTCCCAACAATAGACTCCGATCCTAGGTTTATCCATGCTAAAGCCGATTCAAAGGTTTTAGATCAACTTGATCGTATCGTTCAAATTCAAAAGTCGTTGGACCTTATTTTGTTGCTATATCCGGAATTATGAATTCACCTCTAACGGGGGGTATGCTTATCACATTTCAGCTTTTTAATACTGAGTCCCATTTTTATCCATATACATTTTCCCTAGTTTGTTTGCCCTTATTTCCTCTTCAAACTCTATGTCATGGTCATCAATGCGAATGGCATACTCTTCATTAGGATCCACATAAACCTGACCTCCATGGACATTGGTTTTATAAGAGGTGAATATGTGCTTATATCGCACTATCGTTCCCGTTCCTGAATGAGTCGAATAGGAAGACAATTCAGATGTTGAGTCGGAATAGGCGTCTGAGACTTCTTCAAAGATAGTGGCCAAGTGATCGCCTTGATTCACACTCCCTTTGGTGAATACCCTACTAGCGGTCTCTCCTACTATGCCTTGATTTGCTAGTATACGAACAGATCTAAGGTTCATATAGACTTGTGAAGCCCTGAATAGAGTATCTACCGGTAGATTGACTTGTTATCCGTTTTTCCACTTGACTTGAGCTCAACTTGTATCAATCTCTCAATTCTTTGCGTGCAACCCGATTCCTGAATGAGCCGAATAGGAAGACATTTCAGATGTTGAGTCGGAATAGGTGTCTGAGACTTCTTCAAAGATAGTGTCCAAGTGATCGCCTTGATTCACACTCTCTTCGGTGGATACCCTACTAGCGGTCTCTCCCACTATGCCTTGGTTTACTAGTATACGACCAGATCTAAGGTTCATACAGACTTGTGCAGCCCTGATTAGAGTACTTACCGGTGGATTCACTTGTTATCTTTTTTTCCACTTGACTTGAGCTCAACTTCTATCAAGCTCTCAATGCTTTGCCTGCAACCTGATTCCTGTGTCATTTTTAACCAAGTTAGCAATTTTCTCACAAAGGCTGTACAATTTTTGCCGACTATTGTGATTGGTCTATGTATATCACTTCAATATGAGGTAAGTGAGTCAATAAATGAAACTTCCAAATTTTACCCTTGCAGAGAGCTAAAGGATTAATCTCCAACGTGGAAACTGAGCTAACATGTACTAATTTGGATCCGATGGAACCCAAACTTGACTATTTTTCTCAGTTTTTACACTTTTAGGCTTGTTTTGCCAGGTAATCACCTTGTTGTGGTCTCTGGAAAAGTTTCATTGAGTTTGAACAAGATTTGTCCAAGTTATCATTGTTTAGTCTTCGCAAACTCAGTTTTTTATATTCTGCCTTAAGTCTCAGTTTTGTGATCCAAATTTCACCAAGTTTGATTTATGAAGTCTATTTGATATGCTTGACCTTGTGGTATACTCAATTGTGCAAAAATGTTCAATTTTGAAGCAAATGTAAATAATCACGATTATTTACTTCTGGCAATTTTTAATAGCTTTTTGCCAAAATGTTGATACAAACTAGTTAAGCAACTCAACTTAAGCTCCCTAGCCAAATTTCACCAAGTTTGGATAAATCCTACTCAATTTATCAACAGATTGACTTTTCAAATTTGGCCACAATTTTTACTTTGTAGATCCAAATCTTACCAAATTTGATATGTGTGCTCAATATAACATAATAAAACTTGTGGTATGCTTAATTGATCAAAAAAGTTGAAAAATAGGACAAAAGTAAATAATCGCGATTATTTACTTCCGATAAATTTTTGTATCTTTTTGGTCATCTAAGAATATACACATGTTTACCACTTCAGTCTAAGCCTCTGAGTCAAGTTTCACTAAAGTTGAGCAAGATTTACCAAGTCAAACTCAATTTCTCGACAATTAGTACAAATTTCAGTTTTAATCAAGTTTTTTGTATGTTTTGTGATTCAAATTCTATGAGCCTTCACAAAACATGTTTGTAATCATGCATAGAGTCTCTAGTATCAACCTTGGTCAATTTTGAACTAAAAGTAAATAATCATGATTATTTCCTTTTGGCCTAAAATGAACACATATTGCAATTTTTTCAATGGACAGACTTTTTATGACATGTTTTAAGCCTTTGAGTCAAGTCAAAACTTAATTTGGCCTAAATTCTCAAGAAAATGTAAATAATTTGAGTTTTTGCAAACTCTTTGAAATTTACCTAATTGCATCCTTAAGCTTACCCACTCGGTCATATAGCTTTTAGAGCATAACCTCCAGCCGGATTCAGTGGTTGACAGTCTTTTGATGCTGTTTCAAACCATAGTGCTGAAATTTAGCAACTTCACATAAACAACTCACATTTGATTCTTATGAAGTGAGAAATGTTCTGAGATCCCACCTCGGATTCTACTTACCCTACTCTTAGGTTCTATTGCAATGGGGTTGTGGAAAGTGTCAAAACATTTTTTTTCTTGTTTTTTTGTTTTCTTTTTGGAGCTTTGATTTTAAGACTTTTCTTGTCCATGAATTATTCTCAAAATCCTAATCGAATCCTACAATCCTACAAGGTACTTAGCAAGTACAATCTACTTCCAAGCTACCTCTACACAACAAAAGACGACAATCTTAAGTTATGTGCTTTTAAAGAGAAAGTTTAACTCTAGGTAATCCTAGACGAAGTTAAAGGACAACTAAACAAGATGCTCTTGTTTTTCCATAGTTTAGGTCTATTCGTCCGCGGCAATGGTGCCAAATGTGGGATGGGTTTCTAACCTCACTCCTATCTTATTGCAGACATAGCGAGAACCATGAACATAATTTTCAATCCATGGGACAAAGCTGACTTGACTAATGCATAGAGGCTACAATAGGGCGTCAATATCTTGGAAAACAAAAGACAACTCCCATATAATGCAAGCTACACTCAAATGACCAAAGTCACCAAAAGCTAGTCACTAATCGGTAAACAAAACATCACCCTTACATCATCAAACGACATCCGAATGTTACGAAACTTTCTAGGACAAGTATATAAGACCTAAGCAGACATGTTATGGTCTCAAGTCTCACTTTTGTTGAAGTGCAAAAATCACAAAATTATTAACAGTAGTGAGTTTTTGACCTAGTCGTTTTTGACCCCGAATGCATCTAAATGCTTAGCAATGATGCTCCAATACCCCGCCTATGCTTACTTTGTGATTTCCTAGCTTAAATTCCTAATTACGATAAAATTAGGCCGCGGGTTGGCGACGCCAAATGCTACAGTTTACCATGATATGTTTATGTCAATGCGTAGAGCTCTTACATGCGGTTGCAACGCAACTGACGACACTGCAATGTGACAACTGGAAAGGAAGTAGGAAGCACGAGAAGAAGAGAAGTGAGTGCCGTTAGCTCACGCTGTGTTTCTATTATCCAAAACTTGAAAATAACTTACAAAAATTGGCTTTTATATCTTAGCCAAGGTTTCTTGGATAAAAAACTAATAATCTGGGAGCTCTAACTAAGGATAAGTTGATACAATCTGAAAGCTTATAGCCCCAGGTCATTGATTACAATATCTACCTGAAAAATAGGAGTTACAATATTCTCGATTTATCACAAGAAGAAGCGTTTTTACAATAAAAGTCCCGAACAATGCTACACGGGTTAGCTCTGCTAACAAACCGTGACTAGACTATGCCACACCATGATGTCCCGACATAATTATGAGTTTTCTGTACTGCCCCGACGTATTTACGATACTGCTTTTTATGAAAGTAATTCTCATAAAAATCCCGTTTAATCTCGTTTCTTCTCTGTGTGATCCCTTTTAGATCCAATGGAGACTAAAATTAATATTTTTATGTTGAGGTCATCCTAAAAAGCATTTTGCTTTTAAAAAACGTTGTCGTGCTGTGACACGTACATAGTGGGAATGCATGCTACAAGATCTATCTTGTATTTTTTTAGATACATAATTATATTTCCTATAGTGTACATATGCATATTTAAGTATAATAATAAACCTTCTATCTCATCCTATTATTTTTCTCAAGGGTAACATATCCTTACTTTACCATCAGAAAATACTATGGGAAAAGCATCAATAGCTCCGCCTCTTTAACTTGGGGCAAAAAGCATTGATTCTTTATTTCTACTATTTCATTATCATCTCACACCCTAGCTAGATCCTATATATATGTTAAACTCCAATATATATATATTCTATGTATTTTTTATACTTTTCTTATATTTCTTTTTAAATAGCTACTAGGAGAGAATCAAATCCTAGTGCGACACTAGGTGGCATGATTTCAAAGATACACTTATTTTAATGCATTATTGCAAGCATGATTACAAAACTTTGTCAAGGAGCAATGTCATGCTTTCATATGGCATGAGGTGTCCTTTGGAATTAAATGAAAGTTTAGGCTAAGGAGACCACATGAAGACTTTTGCTGCCATAAATGGACCCTATTTTGATGAATTTTTTACACAAGGTTCCAATCCGAATTGGAAAACGATTTTAAAATGAAAATCGTAGCTAATGAGCTGAAGTTTTTGCCCATATTTTTACTTTTTTATTTGGAGCCACGGTTGAGGAGATATGATCAAAATACTGGACCCCAGTCTGCCCACATCATGCAGGGGCAGCTCATTTCCAACTTTTCCAATTCTTGTTCACACTGGCTCCTCTCTTCTTGTGTAAACCCTTGGGGGTTCCCTTCACCTATAAAAGGGGACCTCTTCTTCCTTGAAAGGAACTCAAGCATTCAAGCCATTGATGAGAGGAATTCTTGAGGGAGTGAGTAGTAATGCCTAATTGTATTTAGCCCCATTAACATAAGCCCAAGCCTACACTTTCTCCTAGAGGAAGACTAGCCATTCTTGTACGCTATCCTTGGAAGATCAACTCTAATCAAAGAAGGTGTTGTACTTGGCGTATCAATCAAAGTGGAGTGCTCCCCTCTTCTTCTCTCTCCATCAATAATGGTGCCGAAGGGTTTGTCAAGTAAGATGTGTTCTACATTGATGTTTTCTTGATTTCTTATTGTTTTCTTTTTCATCTCTAATCCAACATATATATATATATATATTGAGGCGGTCCGGGGCGGCCAACAAGAAGAGCAACCTCTAGACACCCTTCAAGGCTCCCGTGCTGCTCAATGGGGCTGGGGCAAAACACAACACAAACCAAAACAACAAACCCACAGCCAAATCCCAACTACACAAGGGGCACCACCTAGTTGAAGAGCGAACTAGGACGCAAAAGAGGAGAATCGTTAGAGCAACCCACAAACAAGCAAGGAATTTACACTAACCCTAACACCAATGGAACATTCTCACACACTAAAACACGAGAGAGAGAGAGAGAGAGAGAGAGAGAGAGAGAGAGAGAGAGAGAGAGAGAGAGAGATGGTGTAAAACTTAGCTTCAACTTTATATTTTGCACAAAAAGGAACTTAGAGCTTGCGGAATCAAGTGACAAGATTTGGTTATAGCATCACTAGCACATTGTCTTAGGGTTATGGGAGCCCTCTCACCATCCACCCTCTTACAATGGTAGCCAAACAATAGCCAATGAATCACAAGCAACAAAACAACAACCTTCAATGAAACAAGTCACCTTATGAAGCTGAATGAGTTTGCCAAGCCAAATTGGAGGAGAAGCGTGAGCCTTTGGACATGAATTGCACCCAAAACTACCAATTCATTGATGTTGGGGTAGATACGACAATCGTAGGAAGAATATCTTCTACTCGCACTCACTCAAACTAGCTCAAGCTTTTCTATGCACCAAGGTGATGGTGTATAGAAAGCTTACTCTCTCTTTACAACCAAGATAGAACTGGCGTGTGGTACGCTCAATCTAGTGTGCAATGGTATAGTGATGTTTTACAAGGAGGAATGGGTTCTATTTATAGGTTTTAAAAGCTTTGATTAAGATTAAGCCTAATCAATTTTATTAGGAAAGATCAAGGATTATGAATTTTTATGAATTTCAAATGAGAATGGGGTCTCTCTTTTCTCTTGAGTCACATGGATGTGGGCTCAAGTAAGAGAATTATTGATGTGGTGAAAGGAGAGAAACTTCCATGGGAGTGAGTGAATTTGTTTTACTTGTGTGGTTGCCTACTCCATATGTTGATAGTGTGGGTGCATTTTTACAAGAGAAGTTAGTTGTTAGTGGTAATAATCACTAGAATTGTTAGTGATACATTTACAATGGGTAGGATGAGTTGATTTGATGAAAGAAGAGGGGTGAATTAAAAGAGAATCATTGAGATGGTGACGCTTGAACTCACCCTTGTGTAGATTGTGGAAAAAATGACCGCTGGTCTTCTTCTTCTTCTTCGCTTCTTTACGCTGCCGCCACAGTTGACCACCACGATGAAAAGAGGATTTGTTGATGAAAAATCCTCAATTTGCAGAAGTTATCATGGTTAAGATGCTGAATTTTAGATATTTTTAGAAGAGGTAAATGAAATTGTAACATAGAAGCAATAGAGAGAGACATGGAGAGGGTGTATGTATGTAGAGGTTCATAAAAGAACTATAGGGATGAGAGAGAAGGGTAATGGTGAAGAGGGTGGGAGAAGCCATGGAAATTGCAGGTTTGAGTGAGGGAAGGAGAGGGAGGGATGTGTAAGAGTGAGTAGGTGTGTGGAAGGGTGAGAGAAGACTAAGGGCTACTTGTGAGAAAAGTGGGCAGACTGGGGTCCACTCAAAAAATCATAGCTCACCGTTGGTAGCTCCAAAAATCATGAAAAAATTTGAGGTGATTACTCAGAGTGTGGGCTACATTTTCTCTTTTGACCACTGCTCCAAATTCAGAGTGTAGGCTACATTTTCTCTTTTGACCACTGCCAAAATTCTCACCAAAAAGCCTGTTTTTTATGCCTGCAAAAGTCTTTTAGTGGCCCCCTCCTTTGTTGAATTTGTACAATGCATCGAAGAGTGAGCCCCTCCTTTGTCATATTATAATACAAAGCATCCAAGTTGCCCTTGACCCATGCATGGAGGAGGATTATTGGTGAATAAAGAAATATATACATGGTGGGACTAGTGTATGGACTATTCATGGACTTTAGCTCAATGAGCACATGGTGTTAGAATAATGAGTAAAAATAATAATAAAAATATGGAGGAGTTATGGATATGGAAAGATATTGGAATCATATGATATGGTCCCTCTTTGAACTATTTTGGGTGAATATTGGCAAAAAATATAATTATGGTGTAAGAGGATGAAAGAAGGTGTACATAGGTTTAATAAAACACACACCTAAGTAGAAATATTTAAATAAAATACCAAAATAATTATTAAAAATCCCTATATTTAGGCCATATATACAATGAAATATTTACACACAAAGAGGCCATAATATACTTTTTTTTTTTTTTTTTGGCTCAACTAGCCTAGTGACTAGCTAGCTGAGGGTTTTTAAGAAGATATGGGAAAAGCCCCCTAACTCCACACGCCTATGTACAGTGAAATGGTAGGGATAGCCATAGCGTTTGGGTGAATTTGGTAGGGTGGAGTAACTTACTATGACAATTATGGAGAGCCGAAAAACAGCTATCAATATATATGTATCTAATCTCATCTCCTTAACCAAATCTATCTCTCTCACTCTTAGTAATTCATCCTCTCTACAAATTTTAGGTTCTCTTTGCTACATGTACATCTCTCCCCGCAGTATCCTTATTGTCTACGGGCAAGAATAGGGCTTGGGAGAGAAAATTCTCATCTCTTCACTTCTCTCATATCTACATTTCTCACATACTATCCTAGATGAATAACCCACATGATGATCATTTCTATCGCTTTCACTCTGTACAATCTATTAGAATTAACGTATGGATTAGCCGTAAAATACACTTTCAACAACGTATAGTGTTTCTCTTTGACCCTGAAAGGTTCAATGAAATACTTCTATGACCGGATCCCATCATACTACCTCTCATAGACTATAATTTTTCTTTTGATGTAAGCATAGTTATCTTGCTATGAACCAAGAGGATTTGTACACACAATTAATCCCAATCACTAGACAAAATATATATATTATGGTAAGCATAAAACTACAATTCCAAAGAACAATTCGTAGCCTATTTGGTCAGCCAAGATTGAATGCCATTAACTCATCCATTAACCCTTTCATATTATCCATGATACGATATGACCATAACCTTGATGTTTTCATCTTCGTATTGTTTTGACATTCTCTTTTGCGTTCTTTCTTTGTGTGTGTGAATGCAAGAGAGAAAGAGTGAGTCTTCTTTGATTGCACTTCTTTCCAAACCCTAGTCTTCATGGCATCTATGGTTTAACTCCTTCATATAGTTTTTGTTGAGTTCTCTCACAAACTCTCACAGCCATAAGCCCGGTGCTTTCCTGGCAAGACCGCAAATTTCTTGACATATTTTTGGTGAACCCGACGTGAACCTGCTAGGGTGAGAGTTTGTGGGTAACCATGGGTGATCATGTTGAGCAACAGGGTATGCATTTTGACCCAGCAACAATGCAAATGTTTCAAGCATTTGCAATGTTCATGCAACAACAACATGCTACTGAAAGAAGGGAGATTTCAGCAACGAAGGCCATACAAGCGGTTGCAACAGAATGGATCAGTTCAATGGCAAAGATGTAACCAAGTACTTACGCGAGTATGTGAAGGAGATGGAGCTGCATCGCGTGTCAGAAGGTGAGATGATTCAAAGATTTGAGCTAGTTGTTGCTCCAGAAATTAGGGAGCATGTTAGGGCAATTAAAGATGGGCATGGGAGAAATTGGGAAGAACTCAAAGTAGCTTTAAAGGAGGAATATTTCATGGAGGACTCGGAGAGAGTGACCAAAAGGACATTCTTAGAATGGGTAGTCAAGCCAAAGCAAGGACTATCAATAACAGAGCTACTTAGGGAATTTGAGCGGCGCTATGCACAACTCACTAGGACAGAAAGGGCCACACTAGATGCACAGAAGACAGATCTTTTCTTACAAGCTACAGGTAAAGAGTTTCAAGAAAATTTGGAGCTTCTTCTTGAAGATAAAGATGCTGAGCAAGGACTAAAGACCGACTGGAATGAGGTTGAAGGTGCTGTCTCACTGCTTGCCAAATGACAAAGAAGAAGGGACAAGATGGTAGTAAACACTATAAGTCCTTCCACCTCAACTTCTGACAAAATGGTAAAGCCTACTTTTATCGCTCCTAAGTTTGATGAGTCCATGCTAGATGAGCTTGTGAAGGGAATGCGTGACTTGAAGGTGAAGTTTGCAAAGCTTGAAGAAAAAGGCCAACCATCAGGGCCACTTCCTAGGCAAAGACAACAGCCCAAAGAAGGGTTTGTTAATAGATGTATTTGGTGTGATAGTACAGACCATGGAAGAAGGGATTGTGATGATTTTAGTGATGCTTTGTCAAAAGATGTTGTCTTTTTTAAGGATGGTAAAATCCACTTAAGAGAGACAGGTCTACCCTTGAGAACTAACTTTCGGAATGGGGGAATGCAAACCTTAGTTGAAGATATGGCAACCAAGCATGCCACCTCTTCAGTTGAGGCAGCTACTTATGGAGTAAAAATTGAACATTTTTGTGATGAAGAGGTGAGTGACCATCATGGTCAAATTTGGCCAAATGTCATGCAATTAGCTAAAAAGAGAAAGCTTACAAAAGAGATTCTACATGAAGCAGGTGATTGCATACGTCTAGAAACAGGATGGAATGATCCAGTGGACTCATTGTCAGTGCATGCCTACATTACAAAATGCCAACAAAATGAGGCAATTGTAGAAGAGAAGCGCAGACGTGAGAATGCTGATGAAGGACCATCAAAAAGAGCTTCTAGAAGTGGGGGAAGAAGCGACTCAATACCTTCTCAAACACCCTCAACACAAGGAGCATCTCCACCTGAAGTACTCATGGAGGAGTCTACAACAGGAAAGAAGAAAGAGCCAATGAAAGGTAAGACAAAAGGCCCAACTTATAAACTACAATCTGATATTGAGGTTGCTACAGATTTAAAGAAAGTATTGGAGGAAAGGATCTTGAATAGCAAGATTGAGTTTACTCTGGGAGAAGTTCTTGGCATTGCAAAGCGTGAATTCCATGAGGAGATCATTGACATCATCAAGAGAAAGAGGAAAACCCTTGCTGAAGTTTCTCGTCCACAGGTTGAAGGGGAAACCTCAAAGACACAAGAGATGCAACAACAAAATAAGGAGAATGATGGAGCTGTGGTAGGATGCTACCAATCTAGTGGGAGAGTGAAGCAAGTGTATTTCTCAAATGATGATGAAGAAGTTGAAGATATTCCTAGGAGTTACTATTCACGAAGTCATTGGGCAAGGGCTACTACAGAAACTTTGGTCAAGGTAGGTGATCTTGAAGAGCCATTTGTTGCCTTGATTGACCATGGTTCAGAACTAAACATAATGTCAAAGAGTCTCTACAACAAGTGCAAATGGCCGATGGACACAGATCATGGCTGGAAAGTGGCAAACAATTCATCCGGTGAATTGTATGCAGCATGTCCAGGTGTGAAGGTAACAATAGGTGATGTAAAGATTGACCAAAACTTCTTTGTACAGGATACATCTTCATATCATCTCATCCTTGGACAACCCTACATTGTGGGAGTTTGAATGGAAACAAAGGTAATGGACGATGGTTCAGCATATGCTAGAATACGTAGCAAAGATGGTAAACAAGCTGTCCAATTTCTCACAGTCTGTGTAAACCATGAAAGAAATCGTGACAACCTCAGAGAACATCCTCTACCAAAGGTAAGCAAAGAGTTTCATGATCATAGAGAAATGATGGGTTTTGGCCAAGTACCATTGTAAAGCGGGATTGCAGTGGTACAGAAAGAAAAAGGGTCTCGCCTGATCCAAAAATAGGTGAAACTTTCTCGATGAGCTCCTTGGTAACAAGGAATGGATCAGTATGTTTTACAAAACTTGAAGATTTGAAGAGATATGAGAGGCAATATGTGCATAATGTACAAATAGGCATGAAAAAGTGTGGGTTGCTAAAGCCTACTGAAAATATTTTGGGTTTGTGTGAGCAAGTTTCTTTTGTAGAAACTATGGGTGAGCTTGATGCTATAATGAGGTCTAGTTTGCATCTTGAAAATGAAGTTGTGGAAGTTTGCTCTATGGAAATGTATCAAGTAATAGAAGACTTTAAAGAAAGCCAAACAGTTGGCCCAGAAGTCCATGTTGAAACTAAATACAAGAGTGTAGCAAAGAAGGTGAAACCAGTAGCTTCACCCTTACCACCCAACAACATGGAAAAAATTGAACAGGCTTCTTTACAACCAAGTTTGCGGAATCCTAAAAAGATCGGACATACCTTCACAAAGGAGTCTTTTCAAGAGTTGCAGATTGGTTGCGAGGAGTTTCTAACACAGGAGGAGACAAAGTGCTTCAAAGAAATGCTTTCAAAGCATGGTAAGGCTTTTGCATTTGAGCCACATGAGATAGGATGTGTTGATCCTTATATTGTAGCTCCTATGGTAATTTTCACAATACCTCATGTGCCTTGGAATCTGCGGCCTATTCCGGTTCCAAAGGCTCAATTGCCAAAGTTAGTAGAGCTACTGAATGAGAAAATCAAAATGGGAATCTTGGAGCCTTCTTGTGCTCCATACTCAAACAGGTGGTTCACAGTTCCAAAGAAGAATGGTTCTCTACGCTTCATCCAAGATATGCAACCAGTGAACAAGGTGACAATTAGAAATGTAGGTACAGGTCCAATTGTGGATGAATTTGCAGAGGCGTTTGCAGGGAGGGCAATCTACTCAATGGGGGATCTCTACTCAGGGTATGATCAATTTCAGCTTGCAATCGAAAGCAGAGACTTGACAACCATGAGGACACCTTTGGGTTTGGTAAGGATGTGTACCTTGCCACAGGGAGCAACCAACTCGGTTGCACATATGATGAATGGGATGAATAAGGTCTTACGTGACTTTATTCCTCAAATCACAATGACTTTCATTGATGATTTGCCTATCAAAGGATGTGATGATTTGCCTATCAAAGGATGTGACGAAAGTGACAAAGATGAAGCTTTGGATCTCAAGGGATGTCGCAGGTTTGTGGTAAATCACATAAATGATTGTGATAAAATTTTGTCTAGGTTGGAAGAAGTGAATCTTACATTGTCAGGGAAAAAGTCTATGTTTGGTGTCAAAGAAGTGCTTATTGTGGGGCACATGTGCGGACCATATGGTAGGAAACCTTGTCCACCAAAGGTAGATGCCATCCAAAGAATGAAAGAAACATGCACTAGCATCACTGAGGTTAGAAGGTTTCTGGGAGCATGTGTCTTCTATGTTATTTGGATTCCACATTATGCACATGTAGCTGATCCTCTTTATCAGCTGCTTAGAAAGAATCAAAAGTTTAAATGGACAGAAGCACATGTAAAATCCATGAAAAAGCTAAAGGAGTTACTCCAGTCAGCAACGACTTTAAGAAAGGTAGACTATGAGTGTCAAAGGCCAGTGATTGTGACAGTAGATACCAGTCCTACAGGGATTGGATGGGCAATAGGGCAAGATGACAAAGAAGGACACAGGTATGTGGTAAGATTTGGAGCAAAGGTACTATGTGCTCGCCAAAGAAACTATCCACAGATAAAGAGAGAGTTATGGGGTATGGTTACAGCCTTGAAAAGTGGGAAAGAGTACCTAATTGGTGCATGTGTGGTTGTAGAAACACATTGTCTACCACTTCTTGGGATGATTACAAGCTATGTTGCGGTGGATTGCCTACATTAAGTCCTTAAATCCCGAGTTTAAGCACATTGCAGGTAAAGACAATACAGTGGCAGATATGCTATCAAGGGCAAGTTATGAAGATGAGTCACAAATGATTGATGAGGGAGATGATGTAGACACAAAATTCTATTCTATCTCTCATGTCAAAGGTAACAATGTCTGCATGACTAATTCACTTGAATTGTTCTTGAAAGATCTTTATGAAGGTGATTGGATTTCTATTGGAAGGTACTTGAGTACTCTAACAAAACAGGATGATTGGTCTGAACAAGAATTCAAGAGGATACGCAGGAAAGCATATGGGTACTTTTTAAGGGATGGTTACTTGTGGAAGTATCCTAAGCAAAAGGGTGCTACACCACAACGGGTTATATGTAAAAAAGAGACTCAAGTAAAGCTCATGCAAGAGTTTCATGAGAGTCTATGGGCTGGACACAGGGGTGTGTGGGCAACCTTCTCCAAGTTGAAAGAAAAATAATGGTGGAAGGGTATGTATAAAGATGTATCTCAGTTTGTAGAGTCATGTGTAACTTGTCAAATGTATTCAAATGTTCGACATCGTGATGGATTGCACCCTACATATCCACTAGCCATGCACTATAAATGGGTTGTGGATCTAGTCACGATGCCTTTAGGACTCTGGCAGATGAGATACTTGGTTCTTGCACGAGAGGACCTAACTAACCAGGTTGAAGGAAGAGCATTAAGAGCTAAGACCACAGAAGCTGTGTGTAAATTCCTTCTTGATGAGGTGATTTGTCGTTATGGTTGTGTGGGAAAAATCACTGCAGATCAAGGTGAACTGGATGCCGAAGAAGCAAGGGAGTTCTTTTCTAGATTAGGGATCAAGATTTCTCTTACTACAGCTTACAACCCTGAAGGCAATGGAAAGAGTGAAAGAGGGCATCCTCCTATCATCAAAGCTTTGGCCAAGGCTTGCGAAGGAAGAGTTGGTGAGTGGCCAAAATTGTTACCATATGCTTTATGGGCTGATCATACAACACATAGCTCAGTAACTGGCTACATGCCTGCGGAGCTAATGCATGGTCAAAAGCCAGTGATGCCGATTGAGGATACAATTCCCACATGGAATGTACTACCTTGGCAAGAGGGGCTTAGTAGGGAAGATCTCCTTGCACTGCGTATAAGGCAGCTAGAGAGAAGACCTGGAGACATTGAAGCTGCAAAAGAACGACTCAAAAATGCAAGTCTGAAAAATAAGGACTATTTTGATAAGCAACATCGACTCAGGAGCAAAGCAATTGACAAAGGTGACTGGGTTTTAGTGTATGATAGTAGCCTTGATAACGAGCACACAGTCATGCGTAAGTTCTCAAAAAGATGGTTTGGACCGTATGTTGTAAAGCATGTGCATGAAAATGCTACTTACAGCTTGTCTGAACTAGATGGTACAGAAGTAAAGATTCCCATTGCAAAAAAAAGGATTAAAATGTTTAAGAGAAGAGGAGACAATGATCTAGAAGATATGGATGAGGAAGAAGAGAAAAACACAGGTGAAGATCAAAGTGAACATGAAGCTCTGGAATCATCCAGTGAGGAAGAAGACAAGGAAGATGCACAAGAGGTCTAATCTTACAAAGAGACAATGTGGCACATACCGGAGGATGTGCAGGTTTAGAGGGGGTGGATGTCGTGCTGCGACACGTACATAGTGGGAACGCATGCTACAAGATCTATCTTGTATTTTTTTTAGATACATAATTATATTTCCTATAGTGTACATATGAATATTTAAGTATAATAATAAGCCTTCTATCTCATCCTATTATTTTTCTCAAGGGTAACATATCCTTACTTTACCATCAGAAAATACTATGGGAAAAGCATCAATAGCTCCGCCTCTTTAACTTGGGGCAAAAATCATTGATTCTTTATTTCTACTATTTCATTATCATCTCACATCCTAGCTAGATCCTATATCTAGGGTAAACTCCAATATATATATATTCTATGTATTTTTTATACTTTTCTTATATTTCTTTTTAAATAGCTACTAGGAGAGAATCAAATCCTAGTGCGACACTAGGTGGCATGATTTCAAAGATACACTTATTTTAATGCATATTGCAAGCATGATTACAAAACTTTGTCCAGGAGCAATGTCATGCTTTCATATGGCATGAGGTGTCCTTTGGAATTAAATGAAAGTTTAGGCTAAGGAGACCACATGAAGACTTTTGCTGTCATAAATGGACCCTATTTTGATGAATTTTTTACACAAGGTTCCAATCCGAATTGGAAAACGATTTTAAAATGAAAATCGTAGCTAATGAGCTGAAGTTTTTGCCCATATTTTTACTTTTTTATTTGGAGCCACGGTTGAGGAGATATGATCAAAATACTGGACCCCAGTCTGCCCACATCATGCAGGGGCAGCTCATTTCCAACTTTTCCAATTCTTGTTCACACTGGCTCCTCTCTTCTTGTGTAAACCCTTGGGGGTTCCCTTCACCTATAAAAGGGGACCTCTTCTTCCTTGAAAGGAACTCAAGCATTCAAGCCATTGATGAGAGGAATTCTTGAGGGAGTGAGTAGTAATGCCTAATTGTACTTAGCCCCATTAACATAAGCCCAAGCCTACACTTTCTCCTAGAGGCTCACATATCTACTGGGGGTAAGACACCCCCTAAAGGGAGTGGACCCACACCATCACATCCACTCAATAGTGAAGAGGACCAAGCAGATGGAGAGTGGGTGGAATCAGATTATGAGGTGTTGGAGGTGCCTATGCGGCCAAAAAAGAGAAAGAGCATTGTCTACAAGAAGAGGAAGCAAGCTGCCCCAACGCGTGCAACAAATGCACCTCCCCATCGACCTCAGAAGGTGCGAAAGCGCAGCTGTGCTTTTGCAGAGATTCACCACTATCAGAAGAGCACCAAGCTCTTGATTCGGAGGGCCCCTTTTGCAAGGCTTTTTAGGGAGGTTTTGCAATTGTACAACACTCAGTTTCGGATGGGCACCGTGGCCATAGAGGCAGTCCAAGAGGATGCAGAGCAATATCTAACTAGCATACTCGAGGATGCGAACCTATGTGCCATCCATGCAAAGCGTGTAAGGATTATGCCCAAGGATATGCAGCTTTCTCGTCGTTTGCGCAATGAGCAATAGCTTGTAATTATTCATCAAACCTTTTTGTATTTACGAAACTTCCAAGATTGGGATGAATTTGAATATAAGCGTCTTTTGATTTTATACCCCACTCTGTGCATTGTATTGCTTTCATTTTGTACCATGCGATGTAGCATTGGTCCATGTTTTTTCTACCTTCTTTTGTATGTATGTAGCCATTATCTTGTTATTGTGAAAACTTGCCTACGTTAAGCACCTTGTCTAAGTGGGGCATGCACCTCCTGATGCATCCATGCTATGTGAAGCATTGAAGCAAGGGAAAAATCACTAACGCATGGAATAAGTATCTGGAAAGCCTTGGAAAGGGTTTGGAATACCCCCAAAGTGGCTGCCTCAAGGGCATGCATTTGGGGCTTCCAAAGGCAGATGGATGGACCAAATGCGTGCCCTTGTGGAAGCCACTTTGGGGGAATTCCATAGCATATTTCCTAGGGATATTTCATTTGCTTCAATGCTTCACATAGCATAGATGCATCTGTAATTCATGGACTAAGTCCATGTAGCATAGAATTTTCGTACAATGGTTCCCTCTTGTGATTGATTATTGCAAATGTAAAGGATCTGGGTGTGCTCCAAAGTGGCCTTGAGATGCTCCAAAATAAGCTGCCACAACATGGTTTCCTCTTGTGATTTGGTATTGCAACTGTAAAGTATCTGGGTATGCTCCAAAATGGGCTTGAGATGCTCCAAAAAGAGCTGCCACAACATGGTTCTCTCTTGTCTTTGGGTTTTGCAACTGTAAAGTACCTGGGTATGCTCCAAAATGGGCTTTAGATGCTCCAAAATGAGCTGCCACAAGGGCGCACATTTTCCCCTTTCATGTGCTGATGGAAGGCCCAAATGCGCGCCCTTGTGGCAGGCCATTTTGGGGCCTTCCAAGCTCTTGAGTAGGCAAATCAATAACTTTGGAAGTAGGCATATCAATAATTTTAAGGTCTGTCAAGCCCTTTAGTAGTCATACCAAAAATTATAGTGCTTCTCATACACATTGGAAGCCAAACATATAACAAATTCAAAAACTTGCAAGTAAGAGAGAGTCAATAGACACCAAAAAGTAGTTTCATTAAGGAAGTCAATGCTTTACATGATATCCGGATTTTGCTTTAGCATCTTTTGAATTAAAACTTTCTGGCACTTGGCCTTTTGGGGTGGCTCCCTGTTAAGTAAAGTGGTTGTGATTTCTTGGGTGTCATTAACCCCTACAGCTTGGTTCATGCCGACATGGGCGATCAGGCGGCCACGAAAGTTGACGTCGAAAGTGGATATTGCAAAATATTTCTTTACAAGCACTACAAGGTTGGCCGATTGGGCAAGGGTTGTTAAGCACAATTCCTTGGAGAGTGAACGGAGGGCAAAAATATTGTAGCGACCATTGGGGGAGTAGTCGGCATGTACAAACACCACGACACCAGTCACAAGTGTGCCGAGGTAGTGAGAAAGTGCCGCTTGAGGACTGAACAGCGTCCTCCTCCCCCCTGACCGTTGCGCCTAGGAGTCAACTTCCAAAACATCCTGCAAAACATAGGTTTTGTGAGAAATATGGCAAAAAATTATGATATAATATTAACAAAATCATTTGTAATAATCAGATGTAAGTGAGCATCTATACCTCTTGTCTACGATCCTCCTCATCAGCATCCGGGTGCAAGTAAAGATCCACACTTGACTTCCCCTTTGGATCAAGCAAAACAGGTGTTGTAGCAGGTGATGATGAATCCACTCTTGCGTGTTTAGCCAAACACATGGCTTGCACGGACGCAAACTCCTCCTCAAAGACCTTGGCTTGCTCGGTCGCTGCCACCTTGGCTTGTGCGATCGCCACTGTGTCCGCCAAAGTATTCCCCATGGGCAGTAGGAGATCATCGTCATGGGAGGTGGTGGTATCAACCTCAAACTTGCCATGGGTATTGAGGATGGAGAAACACTAATCCATGCGAAGCTTAAAGGATTTCTCCAGATCATGAAAAAACACAAACTCCTCCCCACCCACCACAATGGAGGAGAAACGGGTAATCTCTATCTCACGGATGGCATCCCGAGTGCTGGTTCCTTCTGGCGGCCTCGAGGATGAACCGATAGATGGAGAGGCCTCCAAGAGTCCTCGAATCCCTACAAGGTAGGGCAAGGCAAGCGTCCTCTCCTCTGTGGATGTGTCAATGTCCGTGGGCTTGGGCCCTTCACATCAGCCAGTACCCCACCGATCTGCAAGTGTGGTAGCACTACGTCAGGTCCTGTTGGGCACTCGTGAAGGAGGAAGATCATTATGACATGTACAGAGAAAAAAGTGTTTCCGATCTTCCCCTTTTGCATTGCTCGCACATCATCATCTTCAAGCCGCACATATTGTCCGGCGGGTTGTTCTATGGTGGCAAAGCGTGCAAGCTATTGATGAAATGTCCTGTCCCCTTTGTAGATGTGGTGCAGAAGGCCCTCAGGGACCCATTGTCCTTGCCGGTTTGGTAACTCAACAATGAATCTCCCCATTCACGTGGAAATGTATGAAGTGATGTGCTCAAGAGATTGAGAGTGGAGTGTCAAGGTGGTTTCCAAATCGGGTTGGGCTGTGAAAAATGCATGAAGCTCAGGGCAATTTGCATGCCCAGCCTCAGCAAGGAATGCATCTAAAGCACTAGTAGCATCCATGCTCTCTCTTTGGGTGATTGGGTATGTTAGGTCTCTCTGCAATGCTGGGATGAAAATGGTAGAATGAGGAGGTGGTCCCCCTTATATAGACATATTCCTTCTCGAAAAAAATAGAAAATATGCGTTTTAAAAATAAAATTACACAACACCTAAAAACTCAAGTACAAAATCAAGTACAACACCTTAAAATTTTTCAAAATATTTAATAAAATATCCAATATATAAAAGATTAAAGTTACAAGCCAATTCACTTAGACAAGATGACTTCGTCTGTAGCCCAATCTTTGTAAACAAGCATAGTGGCCTCCATCCGCCTTCCAATCTACACAACCAAAAAATGGGCAATCAAAATACAAATACCCAAAAAAATTAAGAAAAGGTATCTAATCAAGCACAAAGCAGACCTTGCATTGTTCTAGTTTGAAACTTGCATTGCCGAAATCCTCGAATCCCATTATGACAAAGTGTTCCTGAAGATTGGCAAGAGTCCAATGCGGATTCACTGCAACCACCTCCCCTTCATTATTGGACATGCAGACACGAATTTCAAAGGATTGAACCTCTTCATCCATCAGCTGCAAGGGTATCCATTTTCCACGTTTGTGCATCCACCTTTCGTAGCTAAACCGTGCATACAAGGTGCACCTTACCTTCAAATATCGAAGGAAAAGCTATGTGGGGGACACATTGCACTTGTAACGGTCACCATCATGAAAACCTTCAAAATAGCCCCAATTGACACCTAGTATGGTGTCCATTGCGTCTATGTCAACTTCTTTGCAAACAAACATTGTCGGTGGTTCCACAATCGGCAGAGAGCGGAATGCATGCACAAACAAATGAATGGGACAATGCCAACTGAGACCCACCAATCTGGTTGCCTTACCAAACTTTAGGGACCCTTGTAAATCTTGTAGCACCTTGCACTTGAAAGAAAGCAAGGCCCAATGGTCTGGATTTGGCCATTCTGCACTCTGCAATGAGGTTGTCTCCACGGCTTCTAACCTACCATAGCTTTGGCTTGACTTCGGCACCACGTACTTGTGGGAGTACATGAATATTCGCTGCTCGGTAAGTTTTTTCGATGAGACATTAGGAAACATAAGCTCCCCAATGTGAGCATGCACAACCATGAACGTGCCTAAGAGGAACTCAAGCAGCTGCTCCTCAACTAAGCTGGATGGAAAAACATCTTTACAAATGCCGTTAGTCAAACATAATGATCGCATGCATGGGATAGATAAACCATGAGAAATTACAATGAGGTGCATCTCAACTGCAGTGTATACGTGTTGCACGATGGCCACCATTCCAGACTTGGTTTCTTTGAATGGCAGTAGTCTTCCCTTCCAATGGCGTTCCAATACGCCTCGACATCGTACGTGATGAGGTCCAGCACCGGACGGTTGCATGTAGACCCATGAACCCTTCTTGAATACCTGTGGGATCCATCCCCCCTCTGAATTTTTTGTGTTGTGCAATGCAATCTCCTGTATCTCTGGTTTGGGCCATCTATGCGTGTTAGAGGTGGACATGCTTGGGAAGTTGGGCTTAGGAAGGGATTGGGAATGGGTGGGAGGAAGGTGAGGGAGAGAAGTGGGCAAGGCTGTGGGCTATTGTGTGTGGGTACTGTGGAGAGAGAAGAGCTGAGGGGAGGGTGAGGTGAGCCGCCTATGGTGGCTTTGACAATAGAGATAGAGAAAGAGGGGAGGAGTGAGAGGTAGAGAGGATAGTGGTGAGCTGTGGGCTAGGGGGTGTGGGACTGTAGAGGGTTGATGGAGGTGTGAGAGAGGGGGGAGCTATGGAGAAAGGAAGAGAGTGGTGGAAAGATTTTGGCTATGGCTGCCTTGACTGTAGAGAGAGAATGGAAGGAGGGAGAAGAGGGAGAGTGTGGGAGAGAAAAATAGTGATAGAGGGAGAGAAAAGTGAATTTTGGGGAGAAAATTTGACTTTTTAAAGTTAGTATATGTTTTGGGATAGTTTTGGAAGCAAATGAGTCAATTTTGACACTTTTTTAAAAAAATCATTTTTTAGGGTTTTTAAGCCTGCGCATTTTTTTTTTTGGGTCCCTCCCTCTTTTATGACACCTCTTTCTCCCTTTTAACCCCCCCCCCCCCCCCCCCCCCCCTCAGCCTCCCTCCCACCACTCTTTAAGAACCAAGCATTGAAGAGGGAGACAATTAAGCTGCACCCCTACCATTTCTCCCCCTCTATGTGATAACCCAAGAGCCCTCTCATTGGTTCTCCCTTAAGCCTTCACTAATCAAAAAGGCCCAAGGAGAGTCCATATTTTTCCTAATGCAACCGCTGCTACTTGTCTGCCTAGTCTCTTTATAGCTGCTCTAGCCCTCTTCCATGCACTTGTTAGCTTGCGCATACCTACTTGTTCCATCTTCTATGGTCGTCCAGCTTTGGTTGCACCATCATTGCCCACCCCCTAGTTGAACATTCATGCTCAACCACACACAAGCTTTATTCTTGTACCAATTGCAAAACCTCGTAGACACTGTGAAAAAATAAAAACCGTATGTACAATTTTATTCTGCCTAGCAAACCTTGAAGTGGGATGCCCCACCCCCTACATCACATAGTCTCCACTTGGATGAAAAACCTTGCACAGGTTCCTTCCATCCACATGTAAGTGCATACCATAAAGCTGCACCCCAACACATGGACCGCCATGCTTACCAACATATTCTCCTCCCTCCAAGCATCCATTTGCATCCAAACCTCTTCAAATGGAGCACTATGTTGTGCTTACCATCCTGTTTAACAATCACATCACATCACATAAAAAATGTACCTGACCCTCCCGCCCAACCATAGGAAGGGGAGGCCTTTTCAAAGAACCCCATGCACCTGCTCAACCATCCACTGCACAAATTTCTCTACCACCATACCCATCAACTAGAACTCGCATACCTTCAAGGGAAGCAAAGCGACCACTTGGGATTCTCCTTTATCCACCACTGGACATGCCTATTGCATTGGAATCTCTACCATCTTTAGCAACACAACCTCCTCTTCATCATCAATACATTCAATGCCAACATCATCAAGCCCTTTTCCTTCAAGCATCAACCCTTCAAAGTCGATCAACTCTACCTGCTTGTTAACTTTGATTGCTTGCACTCCAATCGCCTCTTTTATCGTTGCATCATGCTTTGTCAAAGTAGAGAGAAACTCTCCCCACACTGCATCATCTTGGTCGTCATCCATTAGTAAGGCCACCTCATCCCACTCTTCACAAGACCAGGGTTTACCTTTTCAATCCGCTCTGAAAATATGACATCTGCTAGCTCTTTTGCACACTGGTTCACTTTGACAATGGACTTATCCTTGTTGATAAGCACGTCCACCATTAGGCACACTACAAAATCGAAACCTCCAAGGAGCATAACCAATCATAGGCCTTACCTCCTCAGGATTTTCACTTTAAGCAATCGGTACTACCTTTGATTGAACCACAGAACACACTGCCCTGCTGCAACAGGCACATAATCTGTAGGCATCACCAAGCCCAACTCCATCTTTCACTTCCCCTTTTTGCTCTTCACTTTGGCCAGATAGACCATATCATCATAGGTATCCGCATCGTACTTGAAATTTTCTTTTATTTTCGGACGCAAACATTCTAAAAACTTCAAATATTGATTGCCTTTCACCGTGACAGCAATCTCCAACTACTTCCAACAAGCTTCAAATTGCTTAAAGAAAAAAAAAAAACGTACTTCCTAGCGTACCACTTCAGCTTTGCCTCAGCCTCCGCCGAAAAAACCATCTCTCCAAACCGCTTCAAAAATTGACTATGCATCTCTTGCCATGAGCTTTGATCATCACCATTCAGATCATCAAACTAAATCTTTGCAAGTCCGCACGTCAACAACTGCACTATCTCTAACTTCTCGCATTTGTCACCATATGGATAGACAACATCCATAACTCGAGATCTGCTAACAAGTGATAGCATATTTAGGTGGTACCAAAAAGGAGTATCTTGGGCACTCCTTCGGGAGGAGATGAAGTGGATGGTGGGTTATTCATTTTCATTTCATATAAAGGAAAGATAAAATATTTTGGCTAAGAGGTTAGAATTTAGGCGGGCTGGAAATTCCATTTCACTTTAATACCAAATCTTAAAGTAGCAAACTTCTGCAGTGATGCCTCAATGGGTCCCTCCACCTCTCTCTTCTCTCTCTCTCTCTCTCTCTCTCTCTCTCTCTCTCTCTCTCTCTCTCTCTCGCCCTCTCTCGCCTTCTCTCTCTCAATCCGCCATAGCCACTGCACGTGCTTGAGGGTACAGCACAAAGCCATATCAACCAGCTCCTCATTGCCAGTCATATTCATTTTCATATATATCTATATATATATATATATATATATATATATATGAGTACTATGGCACTGTTTCGATTGTCTTTATTGTTGTGTCAATAGCATCCTCGCACGTTCCACATGGAATCACATGATACTCATAATGGCAGTACAAACACCACCGGGAGGTCACCTAATAAAAATGTAACCTATCACGTTGTCAGGAGTTTTTTCGAGCAAGGAATTGTGCATATGTACATACACATGCATGGTGCATCGAATAAAGGATTGCCCAATTTTAATAGCCAGGTGGTTACGTGGGGCCCACATGTGTACAGGTAGGACAGTGTGTACATAGTGCATCGATTTTCACTATCACCAGTACCAGTATGTTTTTTCTACAATAATGAGGAGTTTATAGCCCGTAAAACTTCTCGAGGAAGCTATCCGCGAGCCGACGACGTGAGGTCAGCAGGTGCGTCAGATGGCATCTAGTGGCGTCAGGAGGGCGAACGAGGTCAATATTTGCACGCAGATGAGGACAGACACAACGTGGGTGTTTGCTTGTGAGAATTATGCAGAAAGGTCATCATGAGGACCTTTTTTTGGGGCCACTTCACGTGGTGACGAGGTGCATTATTGGAAAAAAGCTGAGTGCCAGGTGTGCGAATGATGCAAAAAGGTGACAACTATGCACTGCGAGGTCAGTTTTTGGCCTGTTCGGGGTCCGTTTGAGGTCATCTAAAAGGCCAAGGGTGCCCAACTAATAAAGCTAAGTGTGGGAACTGAAAAAACAGAGAGAAGACCAGAAAAAACGTGGAGAAGAGAGGAGGAACAGCCGCAGGTGTGGTTTTGCCCATTTTGGAGCCTGTTTTGGCCGTAAACTGCTCATCCGAGGTCGGATTTGAGCACTTTGACATTGTAGACTGGGGTTTTGGGCCATTCCGGACGCGATGGCGCTGTCCATTTTGCCAAATTCCTCACTCTTTTCCTGCTATTTTTGTGTGTAAGTTTCTCCTATGAGCGAAGTTTCTGCTCCAGTTTGTGATTGTATCTGGTATCTTTTACCCATATTGTGTGAGCTGTTTGCCCCATTGGTGTTGGCCCAAGCTCATTTGTATCTAAACATCAGAAATTCTCCTCTGTTGAGCTGAGTTTTTTGAGTGTGTGTGTATGTGTGTGTGTCTGTGTGGAGTGGGCAAGTGGATAGTTTCTCTCCTCTCACTCCAGAGGTGTGTTCCCTGTCTCGGCCAGGTGTGTTGTGTAAGCCGAGTGGTGCCCCATAGAGTGTGTGTGTGTATCTTCCCAAGAGTGTGTGTCGGGTCGTTATAGAGGCGCTGTGTGTGTTTTCATCCCGCCAACATTCTTTTGGCGCCCCCACGGAGGATCTTCTTCGAGTACCTTCGAGCTTCGAGCTTCGAGCTTCGGGATTGCAGATTACAGGTTGAAGATTACAGGTTACAGGTTACAGGGACAAGTATAGGTACAGGTAGCTGGAGTACAGTGATATACTAGCAGTGATGTCACTTGCAGTTGTTGTGGGAATGCATCACTTGGCGCCTATTTGAGCGCATTGTCTGATGGATTGTACGTTACTTGTGGAAACTGCCATTGTACGACTTTGTGGAGCCATATATGGTTTTATTTGGCAGTCCCATCCATTTCTGAGACTTGGTCTGGAAGATAGTCATTTCTGAGACTTGACTATACGCGATTTGCATTAGTTTTCGTGTGAGGGTCGATAGCGTGAGGTTTTTATTGAGCTGGGGGATTCTCAAATGTGGAGATCCTTTCGGTGATATAGGTAGCTGGAGCACCCTTTTCGTGACCTCGCCATAGGCTATGTACTAGTGAGTCCTACTTGATGCTCGGGTTCTATTGTTGACAGTTTATGCATACATAGACAGTCTATATTTTGGGTTCCTACTGCTCTACTTCTGGGGAAACTCTGTCGAAATTTTCCCAAGTTATGATGGCTGGTTTTTTGGTATTTTGAGCCATTTATGCTGTTATGTTGCTGAAATTTTGGCAAAATCAGAGGTTGAGTCAGGTGTGCCTTCTTGGGAGCTTCATGGTTGGCTTTAATGGATGATCAAAATGGCCCTCAGTTCACTCCTTTTCATTTAACGCAAAGAATTCAGATTAATGTTCATGTGTCCAGGAAGATCTTTTTCCAGCAGCGCATAGTCTTTATGTTTGGGCCAAGAAGATTGAGAGAGATCCTGGAATGTCCTTTGCCTGTTGTCATTCCGATGATCAACTATGAAAACTCATTTGATGTGCATGTGTTTGTCCTTATCTAAAGTTGAGCTCCATTGAAGTTTCTGGGGATTGGGAAGTGAAAAGTTTTGGGTTCTTGCACGTGTGTTCGAAGGGGTTCTCAAAGCATCATAATTTGGGTAGCCATGGCTTTCTCTTATCCCGAGTTTCATGGAAGAAGTGATAAAGCTGTGGAAGAATTTTTGGAAAAGATGGAGGTTGCTTGCATTAGCAACCAGATTCATGACCCTACGCAAATGTTACGCCTTCTCCAAATTTGTTTGAAGAGTGATGCACGAGCTTGGTCCAAAGCATTTGAAGAGGAGTTGCGTATGGCTGATCCACCTATAAGATTGAGTTGGGACAATCTAAGGCATGGATTGGAAGTGGAGTTTGTGAAGATAGAAGACCCTGACAAAGTGTGGCAAGAAGTACAGGCTTTGGTGCAAAAGGAAGGTGAGCCAGTAGATGCGTACATACGTAAGTTTTCATTGGCATGGGAGCGAATGTGCAAGGCTTTAGCACCACAGGTACCCCCGCCTGACATGATGAAGAAGGACAGGTTCTTGGCTGGTCTTTGGGAGAATATACGTTGGAGAGTGGAGCTAAAGAAGCCTAGGACATATGAAGATGCACTAGAGGTAGCAAGGAACAAAGAGTGGAAGCTGAGGAAAATGAGCCAGTTAGGGGTGGAGTCTTTGCCAATGAGGTCTGAATTTCAGCCTATAGAGTCTTTACAAGGGCGCATGTCAGGGGTTCATCATGAACCAGTGGTTCCTGTTACTACTCAGGTTATGCCAGCAGTGGTCACTACAGCAGTGCAAGATGATGGCCTAAGGCAAGACATGAGGCAAGTGGTTGATCTGATGAAGAATCTCAGCCTAAACATGCTAGGTCAAGTGGGAAATAATCGAGGTCGAGGGCGGTTTGCAAATCAGCCAGGAGGTGAAGAAAGACCTAGGAATGGTGCTGGACAAAGTAATAGTAGGTTTTGGAGGCAGACGCCCACATGTTATAATTGTGGAGAGTTGGGTCACATCAGCCCGCAATGTGATAAGCCACCAAGGATGGGGGGAGACATGTATCCATTGCCAAGACAGGTGCTAACTAGGTCAAATGATTATGGCATCGAAATTAAGGGAGACGAAGGAACCAGTGGACTGACCCAGGAGGAAAAAGGGAAGACAAAAGTGCTAAGTGTAGTCACCTTGGAGAAGGCATCAAAGCTAGAGGATACATTAGTGATGCCTATTGGGAAGAGGACCACAGAGGAAAAGGAAGGAAGAAGTGCCCCAAGTCCTAGTAAGAAGAAAGGAAAGAGCCATGAAGGCGAGGATGTCAAGGCCAAGAGGAAAAGGAGAGCTCGTCGAAAGTTTCATGTTTCAGATTTTCCACTAGGGGATGGGCAATTAAGCTATGACTTGAAGGAGGATCTGACGAGCAGGAAGGCAGATGTTACTTTTGGGCAGCTTATAGAGATGGTGCCTAAGCTAAAGCGACAGTGGAAGAGGATGGTTAACCCAATGGAGAAAGAGCCAGAGAGAGGTTCAGTGAAGGTGTTGGCAATGGACGAGCTACCAGACATTTGTCCAATAGTAGATGTGTGGCATAAAAGGAAAAATTTGGGACAAGGTTATGTGGATGGCGGAGCCCAAATATGCGTCATAACACACTCATGCGTTGAGAAGATGGGTCTCACAGTGGCTGGGGTGTCAGGTTTTCGGATCAGATTGGCAAACCATCAAAAAGTAAAATGCTTGGGTGTTGTAAAGAGCTTAGAAGTGGAGGCATATGATGCAAAGGCAGTGGTTGATTTTCATGTGATGCCAGCAGGGTTGGGAGCATATCCTATTATACTGGGCAGACCATGGTTACGTGCAGTGGGAGCTGTTCAAGATTGGCGACATGGTACGATTAGCCTCTATGGAAAGACAGGTACCAAGAAGCTTTATAATATGGACACAAGGAAACGATTAGAGGAGCTTTATGAAGATGAGGATGAGTCTAGTGATCAAGACTCTTCCACGGTGACAGATGAGGACAATGTGGCATAAAAGTTTGATGTGTTTGAAAAGTGGGGAATTGATGCAATAGGCCCGTTACCTATCACAAGCAGGGGCAAAAGCTATATTTTGACGGCAGTGGACTATCTCTCTAGATGGGCAGAGGCTATAGCAGTAAAACAGATCACTGCAAAGGATGTGGCAAAATTTGTGTATGATGAAATATGTTGCAAGTTTGGGGTGCCACTGGAGTTACTTTCAGATAAGGGGCCTGGCTTTAGAGCTAAACTGCTAGATTTTTTATGTGCAAAGATGAAGATTAGGCACCAGCATACCACTCCTTATTACCCGCAGTGTAATGGCTTGAATGAAAGATTCAATGGTGAGTTGGTACAGATTCTTTCGAAAGTGACAGAGCACCAAGGAAAGAATTGGGATTTGGAATTGCCTAGTGCATTATGGGCTTACCGTACTTCGGTGAAGACAGGTACAGGGTTTACTCCATTTCATTTGGTGTATGGAAAGGAAGCACTATTGCCTGTGGAGGTAGAGTTGCCTGCGGTCAAGATGTTAGAGAAGTTGCTTGGGCCGCCTAGTGATGCATTCAAAGAGAGGCTCTTGCAGTTACAAGAGGTCCAGCTGGATAGGATGAGCGCTTTGGAGCATTATGGGCAGATGCAGGATAAGGCTTTGACAAAGATAAATGAAAAGGTCAAAAGTAAGGGTATCAAGCAACATAACTTGGTTTTGCGCTACAACAGTAAGCTGGACAACACCTTCCAAAAGAAGTTTCAAATTAAGTGGGAAGGCCCTTTCAAGGTAGTAGAGTGTTTTCCAAATGGCACATATCAGCTGGCTAACCTGGATGGTGTTCTACATAAGTCAAGGGTAAATGGATTGCGTCTTAAATTGTATCATGCTAGATTGATGATGGTGGAGCAAGATGAGTTGTCGGTGGAGCAAGAAATGTTGGTGAAGGATGAGGAGACTTGTGATGCGGCGAGTCTCATATCTCTCTTTGCTGCTGCTGATCATGAATGATCTAGCAGGCTAGGGGATGGGCAAATTATGTCAGGAGTTTTTTCGAGCAAGGAATAGTGCATATGTACATACACATGCATGGTGCATCGAATAAAGGATTGCCCAATTTTAATAGCCAGGTGGTTACGTGGGGCCCACATGTGTACAGGTAGGACAGTGTGTACATAGTTCATCGATTTTCACTATCACCAGTACCAGTATGTTTTCTCTACAATAATGAGGAGTTTATAGCGCGTAAAACTTCTCGAGGAAGCTATCCGCGGGCCGACGACGTGAGGTCAGCAGGTGCGTCAGATGGCATCTAGTGGCGTCAGGAGGGCGAACGAGGTCAATATTTGCATGCAGATGAGGACAGACACAACGTGGGTGTTTGCTTGTGAGAATTATGCAGAAAGGTCATCATGAGGACCTTTTTTTGGGGCCACTTCACGTGGTGACGAGGTGCATTATTGGAAAAAAGCTGAGTGCCAGGTGTGCGAATGATGCAAAAAGGTGACAACTATGCACTGCGAGGTCAGTTTTTGGCCTGTTCGGGGTCCGTTTGAGGTCATCTAAAAGTCCAAGGGTGCCCAACTAATAAAGCTAAGTGTGGGAACTGAAAAAACAGAGAGAAGACCAGAAAAAACGTGGAGAAGAGAGGAGGAACAGCCGCAGGTGTGTTTTTGCCCATTTTGGAGCCTGTTTTGGCCGTAAACTGCTCATCCGAGGTCGGATTTGAGCACTTTGACATTGTAGACTGGGGTTTTGGGCCGTTCCGGACGCGATGGCGCTGTCCATTTTGCCAAATTTCTCACTCTTTTCCTGCTATTTTTCTGTGTAAGTTTCTCCTATGAGCGAAGTTTCTGCTCCAGTTTGTGATTGTATCTGGTATCTTTTACCCATATTGTGTGAGCTGTTTGCCCCATTGGTGTTGGCCCAAGCTCATTTGTATCTAAACATCAGAAATTCTCCTCTGTTGAGCTGAGTTTTTTGAGTGTGTGTGTGTGTGTGTGTGTCTGTGTGGAGTGGGCAAGTGGATAGTTTCTCTCCTCTCACTCCAGAGGTGTGTTCCCTGTCTCGGCCAGGTGTGTTGTGTAAGCCGAGTGGTGCCCCATAGAGTGTGTGTGTATCTTCCCAAGAGTGTGTGTCGGGTCGTTATAGAGGCGCTGTGTGTGTTTTCATCCCGCCAACAACGTGAGTTCAACAGAAGGGTATTTAAAGCTCTTGAAACTTATAGAATATATATATACAGAAGGGCATTATTTTCTCAATTTAAAAAAAAACATACACATTATAAAAGAAAGGGTACATTATATTCCTAACAAAATTCGCAAATAAGGGGTTTTACAAACATGTCTTGAACGCACGTGATATGGTAGTTTTACACATAGTGAACCCCCAAGACAAACCCCCTTTACCTTCCTCCATTATCTGCTACACAGCTTATCCCAAGGAATCTTCTGCCGAGTATACAAAACTACTGGGCTGCAAAGAAGAGGAAACAAAGAAACATGCAAAAAAGGATGGCACGAGCACGAGAGGGACTTCATCGAAGAAATGTCGAGGGAGCCAGTTTTTGGCTGCAAACGGATATGGAGGAGGGGTCACTTCCCTTGGACACGTGTCAATGTCAACAGCATAGGACCAGTACCTTAACAATCAAAATCAGAGAAATCGTGTTTCAATTCTGGTCAATGGAAACCCACATCTCCCCAAACAACAAAGATGTCGTTCAAAGGAGAATTGGCAGGAGGGCACATGTGGTGCATCGAGTGCATCTCCTCGATTTAACTCAGGTATATCAACAAGAACATCTTGAAAGTGTGTCACAATGCTTTACTTAGTAATTTTTGATGCTTGCAAAAGCTTTGAAATGCTTTATAAGTTTCTCAAAGTGCTTCAAAGTGCATCACTTAGAGCCTGCAAATGCTTGAAAGTGCTAGAAAAGTGCATCTCTATAAACATGAAAGCGCCAAAAAGTGCTTCATAGTATTTTAGAGCACTTCCAAAGTGCACTAAAGTGCTTCATGGTGCTTGAAAGTGCCACAAAGTACTTTAGAGAGCTTTTTAAACTCTAAAGTGCTTTGGAGTGTTGTTGCAGAGTGCCATAAAGTGCCTCAGAATGCTCTTAAATAGCACTGAAGTGCTTTCAAAGAGCCCTTAAAGTGCACTTCAGAGTGCTTTCAAGTGCCCAAAAGTGCTTTAACACTAGAATGGTAACCTAACAAGACATAAAAGTGTCCTTTCAGGGTTTTGGGAAAAATTTCCAAAACCATAGTAGATCCACTCATTTTGAAAAATCCTTTCATGATCTTATAGTTCAATAACTACTACATATAGAAAAAATGAGAAACTTGTAATTTTTCTCATCCCTTGGTCACTACAAGCCTCCAAAGTTGATGGACCGGTGCATTTTGCCCAAAACAGCAATTTCTTACGGTTTATTGCATATAAATAAGAGTGGAGATTTTTGTAGGACATGAGATAAAATGCCCCGTTAACTTCAATGGGTTGGTGACCAAAACATATGGTTGCTTTTACGTCACTAATTTTTTTTTGGGTAAAAAAATAGGTACAAAAAAGTTGCATTTTTGTCATTCTGCGGACCTATCATCAAAGTTTCTATAATCACGCTCAATACAGATACTATATACATGTTTTCTTAGTTCCGTTCGGGTCTTTGGATTCAAAAGGATCCATGGAGCTTGTCAAAAGGATAATGGATCTCTTACAATTGGAACCTTGGGGGCAATGATAAAGTGCTAAATACAGCAAACATGAAAAAATTGGGTTTAGCATTATGACCTCTGGAAACCCATAGAAACTACTCAATATCTAGCCAAGTTTGTAGTCTATGATTAGATATAGTCACTACCTACAAAATACACACAATTGGCCTAAGAAACTAGCAATATTGAGAAAGTTATACTTGCTACTCTAAAATGTATCGTATTCTTCAGCAATCAAAAAATTCAACCATCATCATATACTATGCTATATAGCATATTAGGTCCCCCAAAACTCAAGGAAGATTAGCTTTATGTTATACATTACACTTACACAATCAAAATTGAATTTGGATATCAAGAAAGCCACCAAAAAAATCATAAAAGTGTTAATTTTGGCCAAAAAACAGGATTATGCAATTCTTGTAAATTGGTCATAACTTTCAATTTTAACACTTAGCTCTCCCTACAAGCATCAAAACATGTTGAGAACTATAAAGGCCTAACCTCTAGCCATCTAAACCTCACAAACATGAAGTTTAGAGTGGTATAGTTGCCCAAAATTGAAAAAAAGACAAAAACAGGACCCCTTTTTTCACACAGTTTAGGTTCAAAAATGTTGTGCAAGAGTAAGGTTAATAGTGAGATCGATACTCAAAAAAAAAAAGCTAAGTTTTTTTCAGCTCATAAGGAAACTTTGTGGATATATAACACCTAGAAATTCATTTTCATACTCTTCAAATAATTCAAGCAAAATGGTCACTTAACAGGACACAAAACTGTCCAAGGACATAAAAGTGTCCTGTTACCATTCTAGTGTTAAAGTGTTGCATAGTTCTTCAAAGCGTTTCAAAGTGCTTCAAAGTACTTTAGAGTGCTTGAAAGCATCAAAAAGTGCTTTACAATGCTTCAACGTACTTCAAAGTGCCACAGAGTTCTATTAAGTGTACTAAAGTGTCCCAAAGTGGCTTTGAAAGTGCTTCATAGTGCTTGAAACTGACATAAAGTGCTTCATAGTGCTTGAAACTGACATAAAGTGCTTCATAGTGCTTGAAAGTGCCGCAAAGTGCCTCACAGTGCTTTGAAGTGCCACAAAGTGCTTGAAAGTGCTTCTAAAGTGCCACCAAGTAGTTTAGAGTGCTTCCAAAGTGCACCAATGTAGTGCTGTTAAAGTGCTTCAGAGTGCTATCAAATGCCACAAAGTACCTCAGAGTTCTCTTAAAGTGCCCTGAAGTGCTTTAGAGTGCTTTCAAGTGTCCCAAAGTGCTTTATGTTGGGATACAAGCCAACTGGCCAGACATCCCACTTACTACTAGCCCATCTACTAACTTAACCTATATACACTTATTCTTTAATACAAAAGAAAAAGGAGTTGCAACAGGATAACTTGCTGTGCGCTCCACCCAAAGCAGGTCTCTCTCTCTCTCTCTCTCTCTCTCTCTCTCTCTCTCTCTCTCTCTCTCTCTCTCTCTCTCTCTCTCTCTCTCTCTCTCTCTCTCTCTCTCTCTCTCTCTCTCTCTCTCTCTGTGTGTGTGTGTGTGTGTGTGTGTGTGTGTGTGTGCTCTCGCACTTGCACCTGCACACGCTTCTCGCGGTACCTTCAACTGGTACCAGAGCAGGGTTTGTGCTTGCCGTTTTTGCGTCTGCGCACGCACTTTTAAAAGTGCAAACAGGTTTTCCATTTTGGCATCAGCAAATTCAGTGTTCCGAGAGCGTTTGTAGTAGGTGTCCTAAGGTTTTACCCCCCTTTCAAAGCTGTTCGTGCAGTCGAAAGCTTCATCCGAGCTATGCTTCAGAAGTTGTATTTTTCAACTCCACTTTTGCTATAGCTATAGGTACAGGTACATGACACATGTGCAGGTTGTTCAAAGACTATTTTGGGATTGTATATAGTCGTTTTATGGCTATTATGTGCTATTGAGATGGTTTATGGGCTGATTAGGAGCACTTTTTGGCATCGACATTGTCTCAGGTTTTTCAGGCATCCATCTCCTCACAGGTTCTTGCATACATACAGGACATCCAGGTTTCTTACAGGTTGCAGTGTTTAGCATCAGCACAGATTTCAGTGGGAGTACTTGATGTGCATATGCATTGTTTTGGCACTTTTGATAGTGCTTGAGCTCTTTTGAGAGCGGTTTTACTCCCCGCCCACAGAGATTTATTTACTGCTTGCACATTTTGTTTGGCGCCTGTTTGAGCGCGTATACTGCACCTTGCAGTATTGTTGACAGTGGATGTACATGAGTTGCGAAAACTGCCATATGTACCTTTTGTGGAGCCGATTCAGCTTCTTTCTGGCACCCGATCGTTTCTAAGACTCGGTTCAGAGGCCCTTTCTAAGACTGGGCTAGTTTCTTGACTGCATAACCTTTTGTGAGGGTCGATAGCATGAGGTTTTCTTGACCTGGGGGATTCTCGAATGTTGAGATTCTTTAGGTGATACAAGTTGCTGGAGTACCCCTTTTTTGTGGCCTTGCCATAGGACATGTATAGAGAGGGCTTTGTGCATTTGATGCCGTGTTGGCAGTCTTGGGTCAGCTTTTGACTTTCTATGCACAGTTAGTGGTTGATGCGCCTGTCTTATGCTCTAAAAGCATTACTTTTGATGTGTTACTGATCTCTTGTGACAATTTTGGATTGAGATTCTGTCAGTTTTTTTGGAAAAACCTCATTGAATTTTTCCCAGAACCTTTAGTGTTTATCGCCATATTATCTTTAGCTTGCAGCCATGTCATCTAGCGGTGAAAAGGATATTTACAACATCAAAAAATTTGATGGGACAAATTTTGCTATCTGGAAAGAGCAGATTCAAGATATTCTCATACAAAAAGTGTAACATTTAATGGCCTAAAAACTTGTATGTAGCAGAAATTAGCATGAACATAGTGGGCATTTCATTAGAATAGATTCCTAATGAGAATTACAAGAGTGCTTGGGTGGAGAGAGCAACAAAAAGCATAACACCTAGTTAGATAGCATGAAAAATACTTTCAAAAGAGAGAGAAATTAAGCTATTGACAACAAATGAGGACCGGATTCGCATGGAGCCGGTCCCCCCTCCAAAAGGCTTTGTATTATGGTTTCTCCCATCAAGAGAGACATTGTACAATACAATTCTTTGTGTTCCTTCAAGACTAGCTGGTGCAATGAAGATGAAAGCTTCATGCACTAAGCAAAACACTTAGCAAACACAACATCAATTATCCCCGGTCTCAGAACCAAGACCTCACACACCTTCGAAGATGGTGAGAGCTAGCAGGGTATGAGAGTAGATTGAGAGGAAGAAGGAGTAAGTACATCTCCTCGCATAATCACTCATATTAGCATAGCTTAGCTTAGTAATTAGCTTGGTAGAGGAGATGAGCATGCATTGAAGCTTGGATCTTGGTTGGATTTGCATCCACATGCCAAGAGTGTGTCGATGTAGGCTTCTATCTCACAAGCTTGGAGTAGGTGATGAGCGCTCCATTAAAGCTTGGGAAGAGATAGTCTTCTTTTCTTCACACATGAGATTGTGTGTGTGTGTGTGTGTGTGATAATGCCTTGCAAAAATCAGCCCCCTCTCTCTCTTGGGCGAGCCCTCTTGCGAATTGCTCTTGCTATCCTCCCATTGGACCTCCCCAGGGCTAGCCAATGACTATTAAGCAGCATAAGTGATAGCCTTCTGACATGTGTCCCCCTTTCCCCTTTTGTGAGAGCTTTAGGTAATTTAATAATTCAACTAAACTCTCATTGGACCCCTTTGCCTCTTGGCCAATAGGAATCAGGCAAGCCATTGGGCTGCTGAATGCTCATTGGACCCCTTGGGAGACTGTCCAATAGTCTTCTAGAGGACTTAATTCTCATTGGTTCTTTTATTAAGTGTTTTTACATTAATTAAACTAGATTTACTCTAGCCTAATTCTCATTGGTCCACCTCCAAGGCCATCCAATAGGAATCGGGTACACCTTGTGGGCATCTGGCCTAGGGAGCTGACATGTGTCCCTCATTCCCTTTGTGTAAAGGGAGCTTGTGTGTGTGTGTGTGTGTGGCTTTCTCTCTCATCCCCTACATGCTAGGCTTGCCCCCTCCTATGTAGGGATGTGCAAAGACTTTTTTGGACACACACAAAGCATCCAATTCCCCTATGGTTGACCTTTGAACACAACCTTTGAATTTTGGAACCTTAGCATTTTGGAAGTCTTAATGGGCTGAACCTTAGGGTCTTTTTAGCCCATTGTTGCACATGGATCTCTTGCAGATGGCCCCCCCTTTGGATCCCTATTCTCCCTCCTTTGGATCCCTACTGTGGCCGGTCTGCTAGCTTAACCAATATTCTAGCTTTTTCTCCCCTGGCACTTCCCCATATTAAATGATCAGTTTAACATGAGAAAATCATTTAGGAGAATTAGATATTGATTATTATGACAAAAAGGCCAGCTGGATCCGATCATGGAGCGCCGAGAGGACGAGTATACAGATGTTGAGTGGGAGAGACTTAATGCTAAGGCCAAATCTACCCTCCGTTTTCATTTGGCCGAATCTATGTACTTTACTATAGTTGGAGAAAGGACTGCTAGAGATGTATGGGATAAGTTGTGTTCCAGTTTTGAGAACAAAAGTATCACTAATTAGGTTTTCTTGATGAAGAAGTTGTTTGACCTTCGTATGAAGGAAGAGGGCACTATTTCTACTCACATTAATGAGATCAATATCATTTTCACTCAGTTGACCACTCAGGGTTTGGTCTTCGATGAGGAAGTCAAATGTAGCTTCTTGCTATGTAGTTTACCCTCGTCTTGGGATACGTTCTATACTGTGATTAGAAACTCAGTACCTGGTATCGGTCTAGTGTACAATGACATCCTTGGAAGTCTGTTTACCGAGGAGATTTGTAGGAAATCTCTCAAAGGCAAGAAGGATGGTGATGTGTATGTTGCTAGTGATAGACAGAGGGGTCGCACTCAAAGTTGTGCCAAAAGCAAGGAACGTGGGGGCTCGTGCAGTAAGGGCATGTGAAGAAGGATTGCAATAAATGGCAGCAAAGCAAGAAGGATAAACAATGCGGTGACACTTCTAAGTCTGATGATTCAAACAAGGGCAAAGAAAAGTTAGAGGAGATCAATGTGCTAGAGTCTTCAAATGCTCCTATTGTAGAGACTCTTCTAGTGGTCTTCACAACAGATGTACCTGTCGAGGCTCTTGTTACAGAAGATGCACAGTATGCACAAAATTGGATAGTAGATTCTAGTGTGAGTTTACATGTGACACCACATAGAGAGTGGTTCTCTACCTATTCTCACTCTTGTGGAAAAGTGAGACCTGGTGATGCTTATGAACTAGACATTGAGGGTGTCAGAAACGTCAAATTTCATCTAAGTAATGGCACGCACTTTACTTTATGTATTGTCAGACATGTGCCCAAGTTTACTAAAAGCTTGATTTCTGTTGGTCAACTTGATGATTTGGGCTACAACAGCACATTTCGCAATGGTTCGTGGATAGTACGCAAAGGTAATCTTGTTGTACTCAGAGGTCAGAAGCATGGTACCTTGTATTCCATGCATGTGTCAAATGTTGGTCATGATTACATATCTATAGCCAAGCTGCCGTCTATTGAGTTGTGGCATTGCCGAGTAGGTCATATTAGCCAAAAAGGAATGAGAACTCTGACTTGTTTTTGCTACTTACTTGTCTTGTCTTATGTTGACTTTCCTGTTTGTGAGCACTATATATATGGAAAACAGACTAGGTCTGCTCACTTACAATTGGGTCAAAAACGAGCTGAACCTCTAGATTTAGTACATAGTGATGTTTGTGGTCCTACGTCAACCAAACCTCTAGGCGGGGGCTAGCTATTTTGTGACATTCATAGATGACTCTACTCGAAAGGTGTGGGCATATCCTTTGGAACAGAAGGGTCAATTTCTTCCTGTGTTCCAAATTTTTTTGGCACTTGTTGAGAATCAGTCAGGCAAGAAACTCAAGAGGTTGCAGACTGAAAATGGTGGAGACTATGTCTCCAAGGAGTTTGACAATTTCTGTGCTAAAAGGGGGATTAAAAGGTAGTTTGCTGCACCATACACACCAGCTCAGAATGAAGTTACTGAGTGCATGAATCATACAATTCAGGAAAGAGTCACAGCCATGCTTTCTATGGAAAATCTCACACAAGGCTTTTGGGCAGAAGCCATCTTGGCCGCAGTGCACATTATAAATCGTTCGCCTAATACGCCATTGAGTTATGATATTCCAAAAGAGTTATGGTCTAACCGTAAGCCCCACTATGACCATCTACCTGTTTTTGGTTGTGAAGCTTATGCTCACGTGCCTAAACAACTTCGATAAAAGTTAGAGCCAAAATCACACAAATGTATTTTCATTGGATATGGTGCAGATGGAGAGATGGGATATCGTCTCTGGCACCCGGAATGTCATCGAGTCGACCGTAGTTCATATGTGATCTTCAATGAGTTAAAGATGCACAAACAACCTATCAAGGAAATAGAGGTTCGGAGAGTCACTTTTGAGGATGTTGCCTCAGAGACAGTGAAATCAACTCAGCGGGCTAGTGATGTACCTTCCACTAGCAATGCTCCAGAGGGAGAAAATAGCAATGGTCAAAGAGTGAGACGGTCTACTAGAGTCTCTCATCCACCTGCGCGTTTTGAGCCAGGTCTTGATTACATCATGTTGACCGATTACGGTGAGCCAAGATGCTACCAAGAAGTGATGATGATAGATGATGTGGTGAAGTGGGAGCAGGCTATTGAATCTGAGTATAACTTGATTCTGGCTAATGACACTTGGAACTTGGTAGAACTACCAAATGATGCGAAAGCTTTACCTTGCAGATGGGTTTACAAGAAGAAATTTACCTCAAGTGATAGCACTCGCACATGCTTCCTGCGGAACCTTCACTTTACAGTGCTACAGAATCCTTCAAAGGGCACCAAAGTGCATGATAGGTTGCTTGAAAGTGCCATGTGGTGCTTGAAAGGGCCAAAAATTGCTTCACAGTAATTTCAAGTGCCCCAAAGTGCTTAAAAGTGCCCCAAAGTGCTTGAGAGTGTTCTCCAAATGCAGTGAAGTGCTTCACTAGTGGACACCAACTCCCACTCTTCACCAACTCCCACTCCTCAGCCAACCCCACCTCACTTTGGTTGAAAAGGTGAAGAAATGACATACCTACTTTTTTTGTGGACAAAAGGTGAAGTCATACCTACTTTTGTGAAAATACACCCCGAGGTGGTAGTATGTAAGTGCTGCAACTAGATTTTAGTACTTTATAATATGTTTAAATGTCTTTTGTGTGGCAAAGGGATTTGTACATGCGGTTCCGGGAGGCTAATCCTAACGTTAGGATGTCCCTTAGATGCTTTGAGGGTCTGAAGCCATACTTCATACGCAAGTTGAAGGACTGCAACACCTGTTATTGTGAATACCATGTTTAGCTTGTTTACTTGAAGGAAGGCTTAAATCAAATGTGTCATGGAAGATACGGGCTACATGGAACGTCATGCTTTTGCAGGTGGCTTGTGTGCATTCCGAGTGGTGGAATAGCGCAATGCACAGCATCAAAAACCACTTTTTCATCCTTGATAGAACTATGGGAGTCTGTATTGTTTCCAAAGATAGCTGATAGTGCTTTTCACCGCAACAAATGTGTTTTGTAAACATGCACTAATTGCGGGATTGAAAGGCTCTTATTGTGTCCCGTTGAAGAGAGTGATGGTATCTTTAGAATGATTGTCAAGATTTTTGACAAGGTTCCTACACAAGAAAAGGATGAAGAAGGTCTAGATACATGTTGAAAATACCTCATGGTTTAGCAGATCACTCCAATGAGTTTCATTTTTGTGCTCCAAGAGAAACTAGGGAAATTCATCAACAAACACAACTACTTGTACAGGTGGCAAGATCAACAATTCAAGGAGTGTTTGGCCAATTTTTTTGACGATGTAGTGGTGTCTATAGTGGATTTTTGCAAAGAATTACTCCTTCAAGGTGTAGAATGAGATACAGTCAATGCATTGATATTCATCTCAGGTCACAATCTTTGTTCACATTTCATACTTACGTGATGCGCTTGGTGCTATACAAAAGATGACTCACTTCTACATCTCTGACGACGAGACACAAGACACTTTGTTTGTGCAACATTATTTTCTTTTGCACAATGAATGGCTAAAAAGACACGGCTAACATGTCAAGAGACATTGGGTGTGGTCGGATGGCGCTGCATCACAATTCAAAGCAACGCGGCCATATTTTGTTGCACAATTCTTCAATATGACAGGTCTTGAAATGATGCATAATTTCTTTGCTTCATGCCATGGAAAGGGTGAACACGATGGGGTTGGTGTAGTGGTCAAAAGAGCCCTCACACAGGAGTAGTTGAAATCTGATGGATGGGAGTTGCATAACGCTTCAAGCGTTGTTGCTTTTCTCAATGAAACTCTCAAAAATCAATGCCCAAACATAGGCAAGAAAGTCGATCGTGCTTTTTGGGAGGTCAAGCTCGGTGATGTTGATAGAGTTATAGAGTGGGATTGCAACTGCATGACAGGGTGTTGATCCTAGCATTGTGTCAATGGATACATTCAAGTGGATATGCACAGACTAAGGCACAAACTTCTCTCTTGCTTTTGCAGTGCGTGCATCAAAGGTCAATGGAGGAGATGTGCCAACAAAGATCATGTGTAGGAGTGGGTATACTTGCAAATACAACCCACACTTACGGATGGAAGAGATGGAGAAGCATGAGTAAAAAACTAAAACTTGGAGGCTACTCACAAAGGGTCTAAGTTTTATAGCTACATGCACCTGCTAAATTTGAATGTTGAGCATTTTGAAATACACCAACGAGATTGCAACACCTTGTTGCATGGAAACAAGCATGTGGGTCATCATCAACCTAAGATATCGCTCATTTATAATGTAGTCCTGGTGAACGATCACAATGATTTCATAATCTGACTTGGACATCATTAAAGCATCATTTTGGACGAGTGCCATCAAGTTAACGGCCGCGTATGGCTTGAGCCTGGGCGGTTGGGTCCATTGGATTTGAATTCTTTGCCAAAAGTTTGTTGTTGTAATACGGCCTAATCCGATATCCATTAACGTGCTTCTTAATAATCTTACCATCAATTTGTCGCGCAAAGCACAATTGTTTTATCGTCAATCACCTTATGGACATAATAAGGGACAATCTATCTAGTTGGCCACTCCCTTGAGATTGGAGCCAGTGTTCTCACTCTCGATGAAGATGGATAGATGGTGTTAGGAAATATGACGTAGCTAAGAAGATAATTGAGTAGATTAATTAATGGAGAGAGATAATTTTCACACACAAGAGATTATAGAGTAGAGAGAGAGAGAGAGAGCACAAAATACGTGGTTCACCCAATGTGGGCTACATCCATGGGAAAGCAGCCACTTAATGGTTTTAGTACTTCAAACAAGAAGTAGGTTACAAAGGGATTATACCTTTAATAGAGCTCCCGCCTTGCTTCACTCTCACCACCTCACACCCACCTTGTTGCATAAACTTCACATTCTAAAATGTGTGTAGAAATGGCCTCCTTTTATAGGCCAAAAGGATGCCCTCTCTCATGAGAGGCAGCCATGTGTGGCCGCCCTTGTGTAGACAAGTTCAAATTGGACCCTCCAATCCGCCCATGTGTGGCCACCCTTGAGAAGACAAGTCCGATTTTGAATTCGGCCACCGACCACTGACCATTGACTTCCGACCGCCAGCCACCGGCCATTGACTACTGGCTCGACCACTTTCCGACCGTTGTCCGACCATAATATTTCAAAGAAAAAGAATATTCTAGCAATTTTGGTTTCTGGCATTGACGAGTGATTTTTTTCCACGCATGATGGGTTCTCCTCATAATGGGGGCCTTACAAATGTGCATTTTTAATATAGAGAATTACAAGGGTAAATCAAGCTCCATACTTAGGAGATGGCTTTGTAGATTTTTTTGGAATCTCTTCTCCTCTAGTATTAAACAATGTTACAAAGGGTCCTTCTTTTAATGCTTTGATTTTCAAAAGAATTTTTCTGAATCATTTTACTTATAGAATTTTCATGTATTCTCTTGTCTGTTCAAACCTTAACAATTTGATGATTCTCATCTAAACCCTTGTTAGTGGACTTGGCTTGCCCATTGGTTTATGGGTAGTACAATGTGAACTTCTTGTGCATTCTAACTTGTTCGTAAATTATTTACCCTAATCACCCACAAGCTCAATCAGTCAACTAGACCGAGTGATGATGTTTTCATACAAGAATTTTGCTACATGTGCAACTTGCTTTGCTCTCAAGGATTTTGCTTCTTCCCACTTTATACAGTAGCTGGTCGTAAGTAATAAATATGAATTTCCACCCAACCATGAGAGAGGGTTGAAAGGATCAAGAAAATCCAACTTTCACTTCTCAAAGGGTCGCAAAGGTAATACTCGATGATGCTTCATTCATTGGTTGGCCGATCCATTCACAGGGATCACAATTCTTTGCATGAATGTGTCTTTGAGCATAATTGGCCACCACAATCTGGCATAAAAAACGTTCCTCACAGTGGCTTCAGCAGCAAAGTGTTCAACTCCAATACCCATTGGCCTATGGGTAGTACAATGTGGACTTCTTGTGCAAAATCATGTGGGACCTAACAAGGATGAATACTAATTTGTTTAGAAATTCTTTGCCCTAATCCCCACAAGCTCAATCAAGCAGCCAAAATGAGTATTAATGTTTTCATACAAGAATCTTGCTACACCAACAGCTTCCTTTTCTCTTAAGGCTTTTGCTTCTACCCACTTTGTGTAGTAGTTGGTAGTAAGTAATAGATATGAATTTCCACCGAGCCATGAGAGAGGGTTAAAAGGATTAACAAAATCCAATCTCCACTTCTCAAAAGATCCCAAAGGTAATACGCGATGATGCTTCATCCATTGGTTAGACGATCCGTTGGTAGGGATCACAATTATTTGCATGAATGTGGGTGTCTCTGAGCGCAGTTGGTCATGAAAATCTGGCCTATAAAACTTTCTTCACATTGGCTTTACTAGCAAAGTGTCTAGCTCTAATACCTTCATGGGCTTCTCTTTAAATTGCCTCCTACTTGTGCCAAGGTACACATTGGCATAAAATGGAATCTGCACTTCTTCTGAAGAGTTGTCCGGCAATGACCTCCTAATGGCAGCTTTGCAATGCCATTCTCTTTTGTTAATCTCTATTAGAGTGCTTAGAGAATAATCCTATTATCCTCCATACTTAACACTACTACAATAATCACAAAAAGAAAACCTATAATCTCAATTTGCAAGTGCCAAACCAACCCTAATAATTGTACTCAACTTTGATCATCCATTTTGATTGCAAAAGCAACACGCTTAAATCTCTTTATGATAAAGTATTCACACAATGCTTTTCAGAGTATGCAAACTGACACTACTGACACTTGTTTGTATATAAGACCACATGCACTGCTTTGGTGGAGAAACCAAGGCATCAACTCCAAAAGTTGCATAGTAGTCTTGTGGTGCCACACTACTCAATCTGATGCACTACACTAGGCTCCTTGCCCTTTACATTAGGAATGGAATGGGGTCTAAGGGGTCCTCTTTATTTGCCGCGGGATTAAAAAAGATATTATGGAAGGGGCAAATGGGTGGATGCCATGGGGACTGACATGGTGGGTATGACAGGGCCTAAAAGTAAGTGGTCAAACTTGTACTTTTTAATAAAATATAAAGAGAAAATCTCTTATAAATTCTAAAAACTAAAATTTTATCTAAATAGTTGAGTAAAAATCAATCCTTTCTTTTTCAAGTGGTTGCCACTTTCTCCCCCCCTCTCTCCTAAAAGAGGGTCCCTTCAAAAACGTGTTGATCATTTCCTCCCTCTCTCTCTACTGTACCATCTCTCACTTCTCTTCACTTCAGCTTGCAAGTTGTTTCTCTTTCCTTCCTTTCATTTTTCCCTCCCAAAAGCTCTGCAATAGAATTTTGAACCTCCTTTCTCTCATCGAGCTTACTACATTCTTGAGGGTTGCATTCTCCTCAAGCTGAAGTTCTCCATTTCTCCATGGGCCTCACTAAACACCTCTACCTAAAGCTAGAGATTTGTAGCATATCCTTCTGCTAGATCATCCCTCTTTCTTTCCTCAACAAGTGCTCCTTCTCCATTAAGCTCTCTAGAGAGTATCTACTTCCCTCTCAAGCTTTTCAACATTATCTTCCCCATTAAGCCAACAAGCAGGTGGACCAGTATAGCAGTAAGTGGCATCCTTCACCTTTGTCTACCATCAAGAATATTTCTCTTTATACAGCTAAGAACATGAATGTGCAATGTCTAATCATAAGTGTTTGTCTGTAGGTTGTGTCACTATTCCCCATGGCATTAACAGGTACTCGACGACCTAGAAGTGTCATTGAATCCATTTCATGCAACAATGTACAAGATGACAATGGATATTAGGTGACGATGGAGTTCAAATGAATGATGTGGGTGAAAATGCAGCCCAGTTCAAGAGGTGCACACCAAGTCTGAAAGAGACACATTGCTTCTCGAGCACACCATTGGAAGGGAAGAATCATGGAGTTCAAGCAAACACAAGATGGCAAGAGGCTTGCGAAGGTGCAGCATGCTTCACAACTAGAGCTAGAGAGAGCAATGGCTTCATCAAGGTTTCCTGCAAATTGTAATTTTACTCCTCTTTCAGGTCTTTTGGTCATCTATTCAGTATTTTTGCCTTGCGTGTTGCTTTTGATGACTATAAGATTTCCATTGCTTGTTCATGTTTGCAAATGTTTTTCCATCCAATTTTGGAGAGTGGGAGCCAATAGAGTCCTTCATAACAACTTTTGAGGCCATCCACACTGAGCTTGGCAAGTTGTTGTATGCTGTCCTCTGAGCTTGCCACGTGACATTCTCTTTTATAATCATACTTATGTCACACCTAGGCAAAATGGGTATGTTAATATTTTTCTGGCTCACTCACCAACCTTGGAGAGTTTGGAATGGCCTAAGCTAGACAGTTCCTTGATCGCAACAACCAAAAGAAGAATTGAGGTGGATGTGCAAGTAGCAATGAAGTGCACCTATGGTTCCCACAAGCCACGATAACATGGTTTATGTCTCTTTATGTGTTTGTGTTTATATTTCAACTTCAGAGTGTTCATAGGACACCAACAATGAGGACTTGCAAAGGGGAAAGTGTGATCAATGGATTCCTTGCAGCTAGATGGGAGACTAAGGTGGTCAACCACCCAGGGAGATAGAATCAAGTGCTCTATAGCTGCTGATGATGTGGTGCTCAGATACCATATTGTGAGGCAAAGCTTGTCAATGGTCTTTCCCTAGAGAAGATGGAAGCTGACAATGGGAGAATCGGAGGCACTAGACTCTGATGTTGTTGCTAGAGAATCAATTGACCTGCAAATACGCCTCCACCATGATGAAGTGCACCACATTACATTGAATAATGAATGGTACCGCAGTCACCTTTGCAAGTATCGTAATCTCAAATATACCTTGCCAAAGAAATATCTCTTTGTAATCAATGAAAAAGTTGTTCGCTCCATAAAAGAGAAGAGATTTCTGGGTGAGAACGTTCCGTTTTCCATGATGTATTTTTGTAAAAGCTTGTAGCTGACAGGGATTTTTCTCCCATTAATACATACGGTGTTTTGAATATTGTTTCTGTGCATACTTGTTTATTCTCAACTTGTTCAAGTTTTCCATTGAAACATGCAATTTCTTTGATGTGGAGCACAATTGTTTTCAATGTTGGTGTCTTTCAATTCTTTGATGCATGATTTTGTTTAAAATTTTAGTTCTAAGTTATGTTGAAGTTAATTTTAAATGCTTTTCAAAAAGTGACTCTGGGTATATAAGTGCATTTCTAGGCTTTAAACTTCATTTCTCACATTTAGAAAACTCTAGCTCTAAGCTCTCTTCTCATCTTCTTTGCGAACGAACCCATGGCAGCATCTACTAATGCACTTCTCTCACAATCAGAAAAGGTAGGATTTGTGCAGATCAAGCACATGAACTACTCAGTGTGTTCGAGGGGACAATTGACATGCAGACCATTGCCAACCTTCATGCAGAGGCATTTGAAAGCTTTCTTGACTACATGGCGCTGTCAGGAGTTTTTTCGAGCAAGGAATTGTGCATATGTACATACACATGCATGGTGCATCGAATAAAGGATTGCCCAATTTTAATAGCCAGGTGGTTACGTGGGGCCCACATGTGTACAGGTAGGACAGTGTGTACATAGTGCATCGATTTTCACTATCACCAGTACCAGTATGTTTTTTCTACAATAATGAGGAGTTTATAGCGCGTAAAACTTCTCGAGGAAGCTATCCGCGGGCCGACGACGTGAGGTCAGCAGGTGCGTCAGATGGCATCTAGTGGCGTCAGGAGGGCGAACGAGGTCAATATTTGCACGCAGATGAGGACAGACACAACGTGGGTGTTTGCTTGTGAGAATTATGCAGAAAGGTCATCATGAGGACCTTTTTTTGGGGCCACTTCACGTGGTGGCGAGGTGCATTATTGGAAAAAAGCTGAGTGCCAGGTGTGCGAATGATGCAAAAAGGTGACAACTATGCACTGCGAGGTCAGTTTTTGGCCTGTTCGGGGTCCGTTTGAGGTCATCTAAAAGGCCAAGGGTGCCCAACTAATAAATCTAAGTGTGGGAACTGAAAAAACAGAGAGAAGACCAGAAAAAACGTGGAGAAGAGAGGAGGAACAGCCGCAGGTGTGTTTTTGCCCATTTTGGAGCCTGTTTTGGCCGTAAACTGCTCATCCGAGGTCGGATTTGAGCACTTTGACATTGTAGACTGGGGTTTTGGGCCGTTCCGGACGCGATGGCACTGTCCATTTTGCCAAATTCCTCACTCTTTTCTTGCTATTTTTCTGTGTAAGTTTCTCCTATGAGCGAAGTTTCTGCTCCAGTTTGTGATTGTATCTGGTATCTTTTACCCATATTGTGTGAGCTGTTTGCCCCATTGGTGTTGGCCCAAGCTCATTTGTATCTAAACATCATAAATTCTTCTCTGTTGAGCTGAGTTTTTTGAGTGTGTGTGTGTGTGTGTGTGTCTGTGTGGAGTGGGCAAGTGGATAGTTTCTCTCCTCTCACTCCAGAGGTGTGTTCCCTGTCTCGGCCAGGTGTGTTGTGTAAGCCGAGTGGTGCCCCACAGAGTGTGTGTGTATCTTTCCAAGAGTGTGTGTCGGGTCGTTATAGAGGCGCTGTGTGTGTTTTCATCCCGCCAACATTCTTTTGGCGCCCCCACGGAGGATCTTCTTCGAGTACCTTCGAGCTTCGAGCTTCGAGCTTCGGGATTGCAGATTACAGGTTGAAGATTACAAGTTACAGGTTACAGGGACAGGTACAGGTACAGGTAGCTGGAGTACAGTGATATACTAGCAGTGATGTCACTTGCAGTTGTTGTGGGAATGCATCACTTGGCGCCTATTTGAGCGCATTGTCTGATGGATTGTACGTTACTTGTGGAAACTGCCATTGTACGACTTTGTGGAGCCATGTATGGTTTTATTTGGCAGTCCCAGCCATTTCTGAGACTTGGTCTGGAAGATAGTCATTTCTGAGACTTGACTATACGCGATTTGCATTAGCTTTCGTGTGAGGGTCGATAGCGTGAGGTTTTTATTGAGCTGGGGGATTCTCAAATGTGGAGATCCTTTCGGTGATACAGGTAGCTGGAGCACCCTTTTCGTGACCTCGCCATAGGCTATGTACTAGTGAGTCCTACTTGATGCTCGGGTTCTATTGTTGACAGTTTATGCATACATAGACAGTCTATATTTTGGGTTCCTACTGCTCTACTTCTGGGGAAACTCTGTCGAAATTTTCCCAAGTTATGATGGCTGGTTTTTTGGTATTTTGAGCCATTTATGCTGTTATGCTGCTGAAATTTTGGCAAAATCAGAGGTTGAGTCAGGTGTGCCTTCTTGGGAGCGTCATGGTTGGCTTTAATGGATGATCAAAATGGCCCTCAGTTCACTCCTTTTCATTTAACGCAAAGAATTCAGATTAATGTTCATGTGTCCAGGAAGATCTTTTTCCAGCAGCGCATAGTCTTTATGTTTGGGCCAAGAAGATTGAGAGAGATCCTGGAATGTCCTTTGCCTGTTGTCATTCCGATGATCAACTATGAAAACTCATTTGATGTGCATGTGTTTGTCCTTATCTAAAGTTGAGCTCCATTGAAGTTTCTGGGGATTGGGAAGTGAAAAGTTTTGGGTTCTTGCACGTGTGTTCGAAGGGGTTCTCAAAGCATCATAATTTGGGTAGCCATGGCTTTCTCTTATCCCGAGTTTCATGGAAGAAGTGATGAAGATGTGGAAGAATTTTTGGAAAAGATGGAGGTTGCTTGCATTAGCAACCAGATTCATGACCCTACGCAAATGTTACGCCTTCTCCAAATTTGTTTGAAGAGTGATGCACGAGCTTGGTCCAAAGCATTTGAAGAGGAGTTGCGTATGGCTGATCCACCTATAAGATTGAGTTGGGACAATCTAAGGCATGGATTGGAAGTGGAGTTTGTGAAGATAGAAGACCCTGACAAAGTGTGGCAAGAAGTACAGGCTTTGGTGCAAAAGGAAGGTGAGCCAGTAGATGCGTACATATGTAAGTTTTCATTGGCATGGGAGCGAATGTGCAAGGCTTTAGCACCACAGGTACCCCCGCCTGACATGATGAAGAAGGACAGGTTCTTGGCTGGTCTTTGGGAGAATATACATTGGAGAGTGGAGCTAAAGAAGCCTAGGACATATGAAGATGCACTAGAGGTAGCAAGGAACAAAGAGTGGAAGCTGAGGAAAATGAGCCAGTTAGGGGTGGAGTCTTTGCCAATGAGGTCTGAATTTCAGCCTATAGAGTCTTTACAAGGGCGCATGTCAGGGGTTCATCATGAACCAGTGGTTCCTGTTACTACTCAGGTTATGCCAGCAGTGGTCACTACAGCAGTGCAAGATGATGGCCTAAGGCAAGACATGAGGCAAGTGGTTGATCTGATGAAGAATCTCAGCCTAAACATGCTAGGTCAAGTGGGAAATAATCGAGGTCGAGGGCGGTTTGCAAATCAGCCAGGAGGTGAAGAAAGACCTAGGAATGGTGCTGGACAAAGTAATAGTAGGTTTTGGAGGCAGACGCCCACATGTTATAATTGTGGAGAGTTGGGTCACATCAGCCCGCAATGTGATAAGCCACCAAGGATGGGGGGAGACATGTATCCATTGCCAAGACAGGTGCTAACTAGGTCAAATGATTATGGCATCGAAATTAAGGGAGACGAAGGAACCAGTGGACTGACCCAGGAGGAAAAAGGGAAGACAAAAGTGCTAAGTGTAGTCACCTTGGAGAAGGCATCAAAGCTAGAGGATACATTAGTGATGCCTATTGGGAAGAGGACCACAGAGGAAAAGGAAGGAAGAAGTGCCCCAAGTCCTAGTAAGAAGAAAGGAAAGAGCCATGAAGGCGAGGATGTCAAGGCCAAGAGGAAAAGGAGAGCTCGTCGAAAGTTTCATGTTTCAGATTTTCCACTAGGGGATGGGCAATTAAGCTATGACTTGAAGGAGGATCTGACGAGCAGGAAGGCAGATGTTACTTTTGGGCAGCTTATAGAGATGGTGCCTAAGCTAAAGCGACAGTGGAAGAGGATGGTTAACCCAATGGAGAAAGAGCCAGAGAGAGGTTCAGTGAAGGTGTTGGCAATGGACGAGCTACCAGACATTTGTCCAATAGTAGATGTGTGGCATAAAAGGAAAAATTTGGGACAAGGTTATGTGGATGGCGGAGCCCAAATATGCGTCATAACACACTCATGCGTTGAGAAGATGGGTCTCACAGTGGCTGGGGTGTCAGGTTTTCGGATCAGATTGGCAAACCATCAAAAAGTAAAATGCTTGGGTGTTGTAAAGAGCTTAGAAGTGGAGGCATATGATGCAAAGGCAGTGGTTGATTTTCATGTGATGCCAGCAGGGTTGGGAGCATATCCTATTATACTGGGCAGACCATGGTTACGTGCAGTGGGAGCTGTTCAAGATTGGCGACATGGTACGATTAGCCTCTATGGAAAGACAGGTACCCAAGAAGCTTTATAATATGGACACAAGGAAACGATTAGAGGAGCTTTATGAAGATGAGGATGAGTCTGGTGATGAAGACTCTTCCACGGTGACAGATGAGGACAGTGATAGCACTACCAGTAGTGATGAGGATGCTGATGTTGCATTTCTTTTGATGGATAAAGAAATCCAGGAGTGTGGTTTAGTCGCATTTGCGAAGGAAGTTGAAGATGAAAGTGAAGGGCCTTATGAAGTGATTGAAGGGATGATGCAAACCAAAGTTGAGTTGTCAAAGAAGCAGGAATTAATGACGCAAATGATTAGTGGAGACCTCTCAGCTATGGAGAAGGATATATATTTGCATATGCTGGCTAGTTTTCCTGATTTGTTCATTACTTCATATGAAGAGATCAGAGGGTTCAAGGGTGAAGAGATGCATATAGAGCTGAAAGAAGGTGCTAAGCCAATGCGGCAAAGGCTAAGAAGGATGGGTCAAGAGCAAATGGAAGCCTTGCGGGTAGAGGTGGACAAGTTATTGAAGGCAGGGTTCATAGTTCCAGTGGAGACCACAGAATGGGTGAGTCCAGTTGTAGTCAGTCCAAAGAAGGATGGGAAGTGGAGAATTTGTGTAGATTTTAAACCCTTAAACGCAGCCACTAAGAAGAACCCATATCCTCTTCCATTCATTGATCAGATCTTGGATTCAGTGGCAGGTTATGAAAGGTACAGTGTGTGTGATGGTTTTTCAGGCTATTTTCAATTGAAGATTGCTCTTAAAGACCGCACAAAGACAACTTTTATTACGCCATGGGGCTGCTATTGCTACACAGTATTGCCATTTGGGTTGTCAAATGGACCATCTTTCTATCAAGAAAGAGCAAATTGGGTGTTGGAACCATTCATTGGTAGTTGTGTTAAGGCTTTTATGGACGACTTCTGTGTCTATAGCAGTAGGGCTGAGCATCATGAGAAGTTGCAGATGGTATTGGCTCGATATGATGAATGTGGAGGACAACTAAATCCAAAGAAATGTCATCTAGCACAGCCAAGGGTGAAGTTATTGGGCCATATGGTGTCAGAAAATGGCATTGAGGCTGATCCAGATAAGGTTAAGTCTATTATTCTTCTTCCATCACCTATGAGTACGAAGCAATTGGCAACCTTTATACACAAAGTGAAGTACATGGCACGGTTTATTCCATTGTCTTCGCAGCTTCTTTATCCATTACAGCAAGTGGCAAAGCATGATCCATTGCAATGGGATGACAAGTGTGAAGAAGTGTTTCAAGAGGTGAAAGAGGTGTTAGGGGGGTTGTCAGCCATGCAGGCTCCTGATTGGGAGAAATTTTTTTATGTAAATCCATCAGTAGGGGATGATGCCATTGGAGCCATGCTATTGCAAAAGGGGAAGGGCAGCCATTATATGAGGCCAGTGTATTGTGCAAGCCGAGTGAAGTTGGTAGCGGAGAGAAAGTTATCGGAAGTAGAGCTAGTGATGGCCAGTGTAATATTTGCTTGTCGACGATTTCGTCATTACTTGCTACCACGGCCTTTTGTTTTCTTGACGAGTTATGCCTTTTTGCCATAGTTAATTAATGGTATTAACATGTCAAATGTGGTGAAGAAATGGGTAATTGAGCTGCAAGAGTTTGAGTTTGAGTTCTCTTTTCTAGTGGAAGATAGTACAAGGGCTACCCTAGCTGATTTGTTGACCTACAAGGAGAATCCCCTTATTGTTAAGGAAGAGGTGGTGAGAAAGGTAGTTGAAGAAGTGCCACAGATCAGCAATGCACATGTGTTGTTCTTTGATGGTTCATACAGAAAGAGCCATGATGCAGCTTCAGGGGGTATAGCACTTTATGATCCAGAGGGGAAGCTAGTATGCAAGAGAGGGTTCAAATTGGATGCGCATAGTAACAATGAGGCTGAATATGCTACATTGGAAGCCGGATTACACATTTGTTTGAAGCTTGGGGTTCGAAGGTTGAGCATAAAAGGTGATGCCTTGTTAGTGGTGAAGCAAGTGCTGGGTGTGTGGAAGAGCAAGAACACCTCATTGAAGGAAATGTGCTTCAGAATTAAAGGCCTGTTAAAAAGGTTTGAAGCATGGAGTATCAGACACATTGAACGTGCTCTAAATGGAGAGGCACATGAAGCAGCTCAAGGCATGATTGGGGAGCTATTTGTGTTGAGGACCAGTTTACCTCTTTATCATGGCCGGGAAAGTTTGGCTCAAGAAGAGGAGTTTTTGCTAACAGGAATCATTCCAAAGGAGATTCAGAAGTCTAAGAAGTATGGCTTTGTGCGTAGAGCATACAGGTACAAATTGATTGGTGATGTCTTATACATGAAAGGGGCTGATCTCGTGTTGAGACGTGTACCTTGGCGGGAGGAGCTTTACAGAGTGTTGGAAGAGAATCACGAAGGCGCATGTGGTGGCCATTTTGCTCTAAAGATCACCTTGCATAAGATTTTGCAAGAGGGGTATGTATGGCCTAGTTTGCACAAGGATGTTCACCATTGGTGTAGGTCTTGCAATAGGTGTCAAGCATTTGGGAAGAGAGTGTTGAAGCCAGAGCTACGAAAAACCATTATGGCGTTTGATGTGTTTGAAAAGTGGGGAATTGATGCAATAGGCCCGTTACCTATCACAAGCAGGGGCAAAAGCTATATTTTGACGGCAGTGGACTATCTCTCTAGATGGGCAGAGGCTATAGCAGTAAAACAGATCACTGCAAAGGATGTGGCAAAATTTGTGTATGATGAAATATGTTGCAAGTTTGGGGTGCCACTGGAGTTACTTTCAGATAAGGGGCCTGGCTTTAGAGCTAAACTGCTAGATTTTTTATGTGCAAAGATGAAGATTAGGCACCAGCATACCACTCCTTATTACCCGCAGTGTAATGGCTTGAATGAAAGATTCAATGGTGAGTTGGTATAGATTCTTTCGAAAGTGATAGAGCACCAAGGAAAGAATTGGGATTTGGAATTGCCTAGTGCATTATGGGCTTACCGTACTTCGGTGAAGACAGGTACAGGGTTTACTCCATTTCATTTGGTGTATGGAAAGGAAGCACTATTGCCTGTGGAGGTAGAGTTGCCTGCGGTCAAGATGTTAGAGAAGTTGCTTGGGCCGCCTAGTGATGCATTCAAAGAGAGGCTCTTGCAGTTACAAGAGGTCCAGTTGGATAGGATGAGCGCTTTGGAGCATTATGGGCAGATGCAGGATAAGGCTTTGACAAAGATAAATGAAAAGGTCAAAAGTAAGGGTATCAAGCAACATGACTTGGTTTTGCGCTACAACAGTAAGCTGGACAACACCTTCCAAAAGAAGTGTCAAATTAAGTGGGAAGGCCCTTTCAAGGTAGTAGAGTGTTTTCCAAATGGCACATATCAGCTGGCTAACCTGGATGGTGTTCTACATAAGTCAAGGGTAAATGGATTGCGTCTTAAATTGTATCATGCTAGATTGATGATGGTGGAGCAAGATGAGTTGTCGGTGGAGCAAGAAATGTTGGTGAAGGATGAGGAGACTTGTGATGCGGCGAGTCTCATATCTCTCTTTGCTGCTGCTGATCATGAATGATCTAGCAGGCTAGGGAATGGGCAAATTATGTCAGGAGTTTTTTCGAGCAAGGAATTGTGCATATGTACATACACATGCATGGTGCATCGAATAAAGGATTGCCCAATTTTAATAGCCAGGTGGTTACGTGGGGCCCACATGTGTACAGGTAGGACAGTGTGTACATAGTGCATCGATTTTCACTATCACCAGTACCACTATGTTTTTTCTACAATAATGAGGAGTTTATAGCGCATAAAACTTCTCGAGGAAGCTATCCGCGGGCCGACGACGTGAGGTCAGCAGGTGCGTCAGATGGCATCTAGTGGCGTCAGGAGGGCGAACGAGGTCAATATTTGCACGCAGATGAGGACAGACACAACGTGGGTGTTTGCTTGTGAGAATTATGCAGAAAGGTCATCATGAGGACCTTTTTTTGGGGCCACTTCATGTGGTGGCGAGGTGCATTATTGGAAAAAATCTGAGTGCCAGGTGTGCGAATGATGCAAAAAGGTGACAACTATGCACTGCGAGGTCAGTTTTTGGCCTGTTCGGGGTCCGTTTGAGGTCATCTAAAAGGCAAAGGGTGCCCAACTAATAAAGCTAAGTGTGGGAACTAAAAAAACAGAGAGAAGACCAGAAAAAACGTGGAGAAGAGAGGAGGAACAGCCGCAGGTGTGTTTTTGCCCATTTTGGAGCCTGTTTTGGCCGTAAACTGCTCATCCGAGGTCGGATTTGAGCACTTTGACATTGTAGACTGGGGTTTTGGGCCGTTCCGGACGCGATGGCGCTGTCCATTTTGCCAAATTCCTCACTCTTTTCCTGCTATTTTTCTGTGTAAGTTTCTCCTATGAGCGAAGTTTCTGCTCCAGTTTGTGATTGTATCTGGTATCTTTTACCCATATTGTGTGAGCTGTTTGCCCCATTGGTGTTGGCCCAAGCTCATTTGTATCTAAACATCAAAAATTCTCCTCTGTTGAGCTGAGTTTTTTGAGTGTGTGTGTGTGTGTGTGTGTCTGTGTGGAGTGGGCAAGTGGATAGTTTCTCTCCTCTCACTCCAGAGGTGTGTTCCCTGTCTCGGCCAGGTGTGTTGTGTAAGCCGAGTGGTGCCCCATAGAGTGTGTGTGTATCTTCCCAAGAGTGTGTGTCGGGTCGTTATAGAGGCGTTGTGTGTGTTTTCATCCCGCCAACAGCGCAGCACATGGAAGAATATTCCATAATCTTTGAGGGATCGGACACGACGTGGTTGCAAGTGGATTTCCTCAAGCATCAATATGTGGACAACAAAAACTTTTGCTTTCTCTTGTTGAGGTTTATTAAAGGCCTCACGGAACAGGACTACAGAGACAGAGGACAAAGATGATCTCATAGATTTGGGCATGGGGTGCATAGGCACCCAATTCATTTCTTGGGACATGGTTCCAGTCTTACTTGCGCGTGAGGGCATGGATAAGGGAAAACCAAAGAAAAAGGTCAACCAAAGACCACTTGTGACCATGTAGAGGAATCAAATGAAGTTATCAAAGAAATTGATAAGAAAATTGAAGCACCTATGGTACTCGTCCTCTTGCAAGATCCAACTCAATTGAGGAGGAATATCGGATGATAGAGGGAGATGAGGTGCTGGAGGAGGTCCCAGACCTCCAAATTCTCAATTTGCATGCAATGGTGGTGGATGATCGTCACTTTCTGTTCCTTGACGATGATAAACCACTTTTAGTTTCAAAGTAGTGCATATATGCATGGTTGTATGTACAAAAGTATGTAAATACATGAATTTGGGAGATTTACAAAGTGGTTTTGAGTTTCAAACGTGGTGCAACGTGTGCACATTTTGAATATTCATGCTTGCGTGCCAGTACTCAGGCACATGTACATGCCTGGTGGATAGGTTATCGAGGCCTTAGATATGGTTCTTGGTGGCTTCTTTGGATCTAGGGAATGTGTTTGAGCTTTCTAGAATGTGAATAATAGAAGTGGGAGGTGTGGGCACCCTCTTCCTGCCCGAGAAGTTTGGCACATACGGTAACTGTCTATTTACGATGCTCGATCTGCGGTGATGCGTACACCAGCCTAGAAGTGGTCAAAAATGGAATGTGGGGATGTGGCAAAGAAATTTGGGTGTCAAGGATCAAGTGTATAAAATCTGGTGAATTTTGGAGTCCGTTTGGGGTTTTTCCCCTGCGAAAAATGCCCGTTGGGAGTCAAAACTTGCCAAAATTGGGCCCAAAAAGGTCAAATAATGGCCAAAAATGGTGTGAAAATGCTTCAAATTGCCACATCACTCACAATGGGTGAGTTTTCAGGCTGAGGGAGAATTTATGAATCCAAGTCTTGTCACTTTCACCTCTCTATGTGTCGAAGAAATCAGGGTTCCTACACGTGGTCCTGTGTAGTCTCGTCGCGTTCACGTCCTGTTTTTGAGTGTGTAGAGGAGTGAATGAGAGATTTCTCTCTTTAATTTTTCACTTGGGAGAGTCTATGGAAGTTCTGAGGTTTCCGTGGATGTGTGTGTGCGAGTAATTGAGGGAAGAAGGTGCGGATTTCTACAAGACTCTGCGACCCTGTATCGGTGCCATTAGGGTTGGCGCTACTCCGAAGAGTCCAATAGAGTGGAGTTTGGTGAAGGCTTTGCAATGTTTTGAGAGAGGCCTTTTGTGGCTGGCTTTTTTGAGTTTTTGATGGTATTTCTTGTATATTATGGTCACCATCAAGTGTGATTTCAAGCGTTGATCAACTCGACTCACCTTGTAGTGTTTGCGGGCAGGCAAGGGCTTGTAGGTCGAGGTGTTTGGAGTTTGAATTGAGCTTGTGGGTAGTATTTTTACGGAGTTCTCGAAAGGTGGTGTGTGTGGGTTGTAATTTAAGTAAATTCCTTGTGTGGTGTTGAGTTGTCTGGGTGTGTGAGGGTGCGCACGACATCTTTTGCTCCATCATCCTTTGGCGATCATGCTGGGGAGCAAAAATTGTCGGTTGTGCACCCAAAATTTGGATTTTGAGCAGTGATGTGTGCACATTTTGGATTCTAAAGTTGGTGGTGCCATTCCAACTATTGGAATTAGGGTTGCATGAAAACACACACAGCTTGGAGAAGACAAACGAAGCTCAAGGCACACAACTAAGAGTGTATTACTTAGTGTGCAATGGAAAATATGGATAGCCCTAGAGTGATGGGCTTATATACAATGCACGGGGGAAAAAAACTCCTAAAGAGGGGAAAAATGCCCCGGCGCTCCTAGTTTGTTCACACACATCACTACCACATGTATATGGTAACAAATCCCCCTTGGAGTGATGCAGTGAATGAGCATTGGCACATGAGTAAAGGGAAGTGTCATTCCTTGAGGACATGATCAGTCCAAAAAGGGGAGTAAGTCCAAAGCTTTGCAGAAAGCTTTGAACTTCTCAGAAGACAATTCCTTTGTCAAAAGATCTGCAAGGTTGTCTTGTCTTGGCACATGAGCCAAGCTGATCTCTCCTGCTGAGAGTCTCTCCTTGACATAGTGGTAATGCACCTCAATGTGCTTTGTGCGAGCATGAAAAACCTGAGCTCTTGCAATTTCCAATGCACTTTGACTGCCAATGTAGATAGTGTTGGCAGTGTCCTATCCAACACCCAAATCAGCCATAAGGCGTCTGAGCCATACACACTCAACCATAGCTATGAAGACTGCCCTGTACTCCATCTCACAACTCAAAGTGGCCACAGTACATTGCTTCTTGCTTAACCATGATATACATGAACTTCCAAGCATGAAACAAAAACCACTTGTGGACACTTGCGTGTCAAAACAACCAGCCCAATCTGAGTCCAAAAAAGCATGTAAGTCTGGAGGCAATGATCCCCCCTTGGGATAAAACAAGCCAAGATGGAAAGTGTCACTAAGGTAGCCGAAAATCCTCTTGACAACCTGCCAATGCTTAGACCCTGGGCTGTGCATAAATCTGCTGACCTGTGAGACTACAAACTGAATATCCGGCCCCGTGTTGCATACATAAATGAGGCATCCAAAAATAGTTTGGTAAAGAGTGACATCAGCAGGATCACCATCATCATGAAGACTCAATTTCTAACATGTTTCCATGGGAGTGGCAATAATTTTGCAATTCTCAAGTCCAAACTTATATAGCAATGTCTCTATGTAACTTTTCTGACACAAGGCAATACCACCAACACATTGCTTAAACTGTATACCCAAGTAATGATGCAATAGCCCCAAATCTTTCATCTTGAAAGTAGCATTCAAATCATCCTTAAATTCAGCAATATGTCTCTTATTTGGTCCAGTGATCAGCAAATCATCTACATAACGAACCACAATGAGAAGTACATCACCCTCACGCTTTACATACAATGTGCTTTCTCTTGAACTGTTACGAAAGCCTCGTTTGACCAAATGAGTGTCAGCTTTCTCATACCAAGCACGAGGAGATTGCTTCAACCCATACAAAGCCTTCTTACATCTTCACACTTTGCCCTCTTGTCCTTTCATGACAAAACCGCAAGGCTACGTTACATAAACTTCCTCAAATATGTCACCATTCAAGAAAGCAGTAACAATGTTTGATTGATGTACATCCCAACCAAAATGAGCTGCCAATGCACATAGAAAATGAACAGTAATCATACGACAAATGGTAGCAAAAGTTTCTTCATAATCTATGCCTTTTTGTTGCGCATAGCCTTTTGCAACAAGTCGAGCCTTATGGTGATAAACCTCACCATCCGGCTTGCATTTCAACTTGTAAATCCACTTTGTAACAATGGCCTTTTTGCTAGGATGCAAATCACATAAAGTCCATGTGTCATTTTTTATAAGTGCATCATATTCTGATTGCATGGTAGCCATCCAATTTTTTTAATTTTGTTATTCATCAAAAGAGAGAGGTTCCTGAACATCATGTAAGCTAGACACAGCCAAAGCATAACAATCTGATGCGTAAGATGCATGGCGAGACCTTGAACGAGTACGACTAGACAAAGGTGCATCCAATTTACTGTCACACAATGGATGCACCAGCCAGTATGGCATACCTCTAGCCTGCACATTTTCAGCCCTTTCCTCGTCAAGTACATCATGTACATCTACATTAATAATAGGTTGATCTGTAACATTTTTGGAAACCCCCATAGGCTATACATTTGTCTCATTGGAATTTATATTCAAACTTCCACCACTTAAAAGAGGCAAAAAAGTGTCATAAATGTCATGTGAGCTTACATTATTGTCTCTAGTACATGGCAGCAAGGGCTGAATAGAATCTTCCACAAACACTACATCGTGTGAAACCAGAATACTCTTTGTTTGTGGATGATATAACGTATAACCTTTGCTTTCAAAACTATAACCAACAAAAATACATTTGATAGCCTTATCATCCAATTTTCTGTGTTGTGTTTGTGGCACCAAAGCATATGCCAAACAGCCAAAAACATGCATGTGCTCAATAGAAGGGTTTCTATCATGCCATGCTTCATATGGAGCAGTAGACTGCAAAGCTTTTGTAGGACACCTGCTAAGTACATAAGTGGCACACATGATGGCTTCAAGCCAAAAAGAATGCGACAAAGCTTCACTTTTGACCATACATCGTGCCATTTTCATAAGTGACCTATTTTTGATCTCAGCTACACCATTTTGCTGAGGTGTATAAGGCATTGTACATTGGTGTTTTATCCCACGATTAGCCAAAAATGCATTAAATTCATGAGACATATACTGCCCCCCTCAATCGGAATGGAGGGTGTCCATAGTACATTTTGAGACATTTTTAGCCATAGCCAGAAATTGTTTGAAGCACATGAAAACTTCGGACTTTTCTTTAAGCGAAAATACCCATGCATGCCTGGAGTAATCATCAATGAAAGTCACAAAGTACAGGTAATTGGAACGTTGTATTTTACCCAAAATACAGCCTTTACAAACATGTTTGACAGGTGCTTCAAGAGGCGGCAAAGAAGAAACCATATCAGATTTCTGCAAACGTAGCAAACTGGCAAAATTCAGATGCCCAAAACGTGCATGCCACCGTTTTTCATCTGAAATAGCCCTTGAATTTGCAATTACATTTGCAAAATTTTGTCCAAAATCGCCATACAAAGTGAGCTTATACATCCCACGGCACAAAAGGCCAGATCAATTTCATCACCAAAACTGAGATCATGAAGTACTACCAGCAGAAGCATTGGGAACAGAAGTTTTTCCACTCGTAGCAGAACCATAAGAAGTGGCTGCATTGCTGTTACCACCCTTTCTTTGAGAAGCAATAAAAGCATGTTCAACTGCACGCTATCTAGTCCTGTTCTTTTTGGAAAGTGACTCTTGCAACAACAATGTCAACAATGCATCAAACTTGATTTCCTTGGGTCATAAGTCTCCAAATACTAGCAAAAGTTTGGTAAGAATCTGGCAAGGCATCAAGAACAGTCTGCACAAGGGTACTGTCTAAAATGACTTCACCTGCAAAAATATGTTTCTAGTTGATATCCTTGACACCAGCAAGGAAAGTGTCCATATCATCTTCCTCATGCATAATCTTTGATTCCAGCTCTTTACGCAGCAAAGCAATTTTTGCCTCATTGCGGCTTGTATAAAGACCAGCCAGAATATCCCAAGCCTATTTTGTAGATTTTGTTGAATGAATGTGAGGAGTAATGGTGTGCTTTATAGACAACACAATCAGTGCATGATCCTGCGCATCCTTTACATCCTAACAAGCTTGTTCTACCTAGGCAAAACAACTTTAACAGTAGCAATCCTTGTAGCAAGACCTGCAACATCCTCAATATTGCCTACATCCTCAGAACTAGGATGTACATCACTACCCTACACAATATTCTAGATGCCCTTTGACACAAGATCGTGTTGCATCATGTAAGCCCACATAAGGTAATTGTCCCCATCCAACCTGTCCTCAACAGCAAACATCTTGAACACATGTTGTTGTCAGCCATGGAAAATGTATGCGCCTGATGTGAAAATTGCCCGAAATGAGGAGAAATTGAGTGACACTAGCACGTGCTATATAGCACAACCCGCAGTAGTCTTTATGGAACTTGTTATGCAAAAAGCGGCACTGACTGAAATTTTGCACTAAATGACAAAATTGCATGTGCAAATTTTCTTGTAGTGGAAATTGATGCCGAAATGAGCCCGACTCAAAAATCTGAGCAGACTGAGCTCTACAAGCACATCCAAAAATTTTGTCGACCTATGAATGCTTGCCAAAGCTCACTGAAATTGGAGAAAGCGAGAAGGCATGTGTTGGAGCTTCTGGCGACTTAGCCCGGGAGGAATCAACCTGCTCTGATACCAATTGTTAGAATTAGGGTTGTAAGAAAACATACACAGGTTGGAGAAGACAAAGAAAGCTCAAGGCACAAAACTAAGAGTGTTTCACTTAGTGTGCAATGGAAAAGATGGATAGCCATAGAGTGATGGGCGTATATACAATGCACGGGAGAAAAACCCTCCTCAAGAGGGAAAAAATGCCCTGGCTGTCCTAATGTGTTCACACATAACACTACCACATGTATATGGTAACACCAACCATCTATTTTCATAGGTTGCGAGGATGCAGACGATTGGCTTGCATCATATGATTTTGATTTAACATGTTTATGTTGTTGAGTTCCAAGTGAGGTGCAAAAGCTTGTTGGCATCAATCTGGTCGTCAGAGGTAAGTCAAGAGATTGGTATGAGGACTTGTCACAGGAAGAAAAGTGAATTGAAACAAGTTTAAGAGATTCTTTTTGAAGCGGTTTAAGAAGGTGATTCCTCACCAAGATGCATGGAAACAGGTCACTAGTTTGTTTATGCAAGAGCACGAGTCTGTTGTAGAGTTTTTGTCAAGATTTTATGATGCTTGGAGAGTTTGGAAAGATGCTCTATTGCATGTGTGAGCCATGTCTAAAGAGGAATTCTATTCTACTTTTACAAATAGCCAAAGAGTAGAGGTATGCAAGAATCTATTGCGGCCGGTTCTTAAGATGAAAGTACAAGAGAAAGAGCCCAAATCCATGTGTGAATCATTGAAAATAGTGCTAGATGAAAAGAGAGAAAGTTGTGTGTTTCTACAGGCATGAAATGCCCTTTGTCAATACGTGGTATGGATAGTGTGGATGACCTTTATGTGCATAAAGTCATAGTTGCAAGTGCTCATGCCAGTAAGGATAATAGTTTGGATACAGGTGTGGATGCCCATATGGTGCAAAGTTGATGCAACTGAAGTATGTGAAGCAACTTTGGAGACCATACATATGCCTATGGTGCAAAATGGCAAGGACATAGTAGATGAATGCAAAAGTTTGGGTAGTAGCATGGGAAGTGAAGATGATGAGAGTGAAATTGACAAGGATGAGGCAACCTATGATGGTGACACATATGATGCTTGTTGTGAGAGTTGGTGCGATGATGTATGAGATGATGACATAGAGTTGCTAGATCTATTGAAGGATATGGTAACCTTGCACAAAGAGCAACATATATTTTGGGAAGGAGCTTTGCAGCAACAGGATATAGATGCTTGCATTGATCATGAGATGGTGGGATATGGACAAGGACTTTCTACATCGAATCTGAGATGATGAAGGAGAAAGTGGTGCTATGCTAGATAATTTGGCCTTGGGTACATGCGCTTTATGAGAGCTGGGAGTTGGGCAAACCTCTACTAGTTGTGATGTAAAGGTATTGGATCATGAAGGTGATAGAAACAAGTTCTATGTGTGCAAGGATTTGATGCTAGTTCCATCTCCAAGGGATGTCCGTGATGATATGCACCATGCGGTTGTTAAGTATAAACTTCTTGAGGATGGGGTAGACAAGGAGGTTAAAGTGACCTTTTGCTTGCACGGTGATCTTCTGGATGCATTTTGCATGCTTCAATGTATGTTTGAGCCATACCCTCTTATTTGTGAAGATCTTAATTGGTAGTTAGCGAGTCTTGGGGATAGTTGAAATGATGAAGACTTGGTTATGATGTACTATGTGGATTTGTATGCATGTTTCCAGCTTTTCAAGTGGAAGATGCCTTATGTCAAAGAAGAGGATGCTAGTGATAGTGTTGTTGAAGAGCATTTTCAATTTTGGAGTGTTGTTAATGCTTGGAGTGATGGTCTCTTGGGTGTGGGGAATGAAGAGCAGTCAATGCATCAAGAAGATAATGTGGGATCTATGGTTGCCAGTCGAATGGGCTTTAGTTATGAGATGCAGTTTGAGGTATCTATGCTTTTGAGTGATTGTGATAGCTTATGGTATGACATGGCATGTGCCAACCTTGGAGAAGATTCATATCATGCATGGGATCCAAGTGGGTGGTGGCATTTTGGCAAAAAAAAGGATGCTTTTCTCTTTGATAGGGGTGGCTTTGTTGAGCATGTAGTTGGTTCTATGCGGATGGATAAGTTTCCCTATGATCTTGGAGGAAGTTTTCGGTCACTTTTGTAGGTTTTTGTCACAGTTTGATGCAAGTGTTGAGCATAAATGCTCAACTTGGGGTTGGGCAATGATGATAAACCACTTTTGTTTTGTACAAAGTAGTGCATATATGCATGGTTGTATGCAAAAAAGGATGTAAATACATGCATTTGGGAGATTTACAAAGTGGTTTTGAGTTTCAAACGTGGTGCAATGTGTGCACATTGTAAATATTCATGATTGCGTGCCAGTAGTCGGGCACACGTACGTGCCTAGATAGGGTATCGGGGCCTTGGATATGGTTCTTGGTGGATTCTTTTTTCTCTAGGGAACTTTTTTGAGCTTTCTAGAATGTGAATAATTCAAGTGGAAGATGTGGGGATCCTCGTCCCGCTCGAGAAGTTTGGCACATGCGGTAACTGTCTATTTACGGTGCATGATCTGCGGTGATGCATGCACCACCCTAGAAGTGGTCACAAAAAAAATGTGGGGATGTGGCAAAGAACTTTGGGTATCAAGGATCAAGAGTACAAAATTTGGTGAATTTTGGAGTCCATTTGGGGTTTTTCTCGTCTGAAAAATGCCCACTAGGAGTCAAAACTAGCCAAAACTGGGCACAAAAAGGTGAAAAATGACAAAAAATGGTGTGAAAATGCTTCAAATTTCCACATCACTCATGTTTTATTGAGTGTTCAGGTTGAGGGAGAATTTTTGAAGCCGTCTTGGCACTTTCACCTCTCTGTGTGTGGGAGAAAGCAAGGTTCCTATAGGTGGTCTAGTGCAGTCTCGTCACGTTTGCGTCCTATTTTTGAGTGTGTAGAGGAGTGAATGAGAGATTTATCTCTTCAATTTTTCACTTGGGAGAGTCTATGTAAGTTGTGAGGTTTTCATGTATGTGTGTGGGCAAGGAATTGAGGGAAGAAGGTATGGCTTTCTGCAAGACTCTGTGACCCTGTATCGGTGCCATTAGGGTTGGCGCTACTCCAAAGATTCCAACAGAGTGGAGTTTGGTGAAGTCTTTGCAATATTTTCAAAGAGGCATTTTGTGTTTGGAGTTTTTGAGTTTTTGATGGTTTTTCTTGTATATCTTGGTCACCATCAAGTGTGATTTCAAGCGTTGATCAACTCGACTCACCTTGTAGTGTTTGCGGGCAGGCAAGGGCTTGTAGGTCGAGGTGTTTGCAGTTTGAAGTGAGCTTGTGGGTAGTATTTTTACGGAGTTCTCAAAAGGTGGTGTTTGTGGGTTGGAATTAAATTAAATTCCATGTGTGGTGTCAAGTTGTCGTGGTGTGTGATTGTGCGCACAACGTCTTTTGCTCCATCAACGACATTGCCAAAACATTAGGACTAAGAGAAGATGAGTCGCTCGTAGTGCTTGCTATCTATGCGAGCATGAAGGATCTTGGTGGAAAGGAAGAGAAAGTCAATTTTCAAATTGACTTTGAAGCCCAAGGTCTCCCAGCAAGCCTCTCTTTCCTCCCCAATGAAAACGAACAAAAGCTGGTGCAAGCAGTAGCAAGAACACTTGTGGAAATCAAATCATGTGCCTCTTTCTAGAAAGCGTATCAAAAGCACTTTTCATCCACACAAACCATTGATCACGATTGGTAGAGATGATCGATCTAGCATCGATCTTACAAAGAAAAATCTGGAAGAGAAGGATGAGGAAACCGAGGTAAACAAATCTTAGCCTGGTAGATTGTCTATTATTTCTTACTACAAGTGTTAAAGTCTTATAAAATGCTTTGCAAACGGCATACCATGTTCATAAGTTCGCAGTGCATACTGGAGGTTCACGCAACATGCCCATGGGTAGGGATAGCTCGCTTTGGCACTATTTGAGCCACCTAGGGCCATTGATTCTTAGAGTTTCTCACACTGAGTTCTCCAAGAATGGTTTTGCGAATTTGCTAAAGTGCAAAGCGTTAAGTACCATACTCGTTGAAGATTCCCTCACCCTAAATGCTCACAAATGTATATTGGTGGACCGAGAGGTAGCATTGCATGCCTTTACAGGCAAGTACCCAGGCTCATTTCTCTGCCACTACGCCTTGAGCCTAGGTCAAGGGTTAACAAACCCAGAGGAAATTGTAAAATCCCTTGGTGTCAAGTCAACCATTCATCCCATACCCATAGATGTAATTCGTAGTAAAACTAATGACCATGATGTAATATCCAAATCAATATAGAATAAATTTTTTTGTCAACTATTTTTGTCAACATTCAGTACTTTTTCCTTTCTGATTCGTATTCTCCATTAAATTTCATTTCTACAACACATGCACAGAACCTCGAACATGCAGCCACCCATCGGTGGGGGACACATCTCGGGGATCCATTTGCAAAATCGGGCGACAGGGGGGCCGTACAAGGTCAATTGGACCACCAATGAGCACGGTGGTGCCCGGTGGAGTCGGATGGGGCAAACGAAGCCCCTATGAGTCACAACACATCTTGGTGATTCTTTTGCAAAACCGGGCAATGGAGAGGTGTACGGGGTCAACCGGACCACCAATGAGAACGGAGGTGCCCGGCTAAAGTCGAGCAGGGAAAAAAAAACCCCTATGTGCCACAGGTGTGTAGGCAGCAAATCTGACAGATCTACTCCCTACACGTTGTGGCGCACAGGGGCTTTTTTTGCCCCATTCCGTGTCAGATCTGCTCCCTACGTGTCATGGTGCACAGGGGATTTTTTTGCCTAGTCCAACTCCGTCGAGCGCCGCTGTGCTCATTGGTGGTCTTGTTGATCCTGTACGCCCACCCCGTCACTCGATTTTGCAAAAGAATCACCAAGATGTGCCCCTACGATCAACAGGTGGCTGCATGTTTGAGGTTCTATGTATGTGGACACCGCCGGACGAGCCATGTGTCGTGGTGGTCAGCTTAAACTTAACATACCCAACAATTCAAATACTTATAAAAAACAACGTTACAAAATCAAGTTAAACAATTGCACAAAATGGTAGAAATTTGACATTTGATATTATATGAAAAGATTACAAATCTCATCAAGAGAGAGTACATGGGATAAACTATTTCTAATGAAGGAATCCTTCATTTTGTAAATTGATTTCTAAAGCTAAATATGTATTTTTCAATGTTACACGCTTAGCATGCACTATACAGGAAACGCTATCCTGAAACAATTGCACCAAAATGTCTTCGGTGGCATCCTGTAGGGCCAGTAAAGTTGCACATTGTATACGTTGGAGAGGGGGAATGGGGAAACACACCCGACACAAACACAAGGGCCTCTCTATAGCTCAGGGTATCCAACACACCCCTATCCTCTCGGAAAACACCTTCAAAAACATGCTTCTCACTAGCAGACCATCGCTTGCTTAATTTCCACTGCTCACACACTCCACAAATCCACCACACAACGCACACCTACTGCCAAGGTCTGTCTCCACCCTTACACATGCACACAACCACTCAATCTCACTCTCTACCACAAAACATCGTCGGTCGGGGGGGCACACACTTCCACATTGCCGCCATCGAAAGGAAACACCAGAGCACGAGAAAGAGAAGGGGGAAAGGGGAAACGACAACAAGAGAAACACAATGGAGGCTTCACCACTGCTCAGACACTATTTACAACTCATTTACATCAAACAACGCACCCACATGGTCGCCAGGCAAGAAAACATGCACTTGAGTCTTTGCAGCCACACATAAAAAAATCCAACCCAAGAACACTCACACACTCTCTAGCTTGGCTCTCTACAAGCTCACCGGCTCAAGGTCCTGGCAAGAAGCCTACTCTTGCAAAAAGCATGAAAAATGGCTCAAAATTGGTTTTTATACGGGTGCCCCTTTCAATTTGGACATCTGGGCTTTGATTGGTCCACCTTGCATCCACATTTGGTAATTTTGGGAGGAGGTAGCCGCCTCTAGCTTCATCTTCACTCTTTCTCTTTCCTTTGCACTTGAGGGGGGATGCATTAGTGACATCGCTAATGCCCCTTGCCCTTTTTTTATTTTTTCCTTTTTCTCTTTATTTTTTACCCTTTTGGAAGGCTCCCTCTTGCACTGCCTTACCGATTTCCCTGTTGACCCTTTGACCCGACTCGGCCCTGGCTGGCTACATCCTCTCTCTCTCTCTCTCTCTCTCTCTCTCTCTCTCTCTCTCTCTCTCTCTCTGCGGGAACCATCCCTTGTCCCCAGATCTTGAGCATTAGCGACCTCGCTAGGAGGGGGGGGGGGGGGGGGGGGGGGGGGGGGGGGGGGCCTTCAAAACAGGCTGGAGCCCTAAGGGCCGCAAGAACGGCCGTGCCATGTCATCAGTCACATCTGTCAGCGAGTCGTCCTGTTTACCGCCAACCATCGGTGTCCTGCACCATCGACATAAGCTAAAACCACCCGGATGCTCCATCAGCGCCATTGTGCAGTGCTCACGCAGCGCCGAAAGGCGGACACCATAGCCAGTGGGGGGCTCCAAGCTCCCCCCTCTCCCACCTATGCTCAAAGGGGCCACACAGCCGAGGCCTTATAGAGTACACACCCAAGCCCCTCTTATGCATATGGGACTAGCCCGCCGACACGTGGCATCACATGGGCCTCCAAGCCTCTTAAGGCTTTAAAATCTTTTATATATATATATATATAAAATCTCTTCCATGAGAAAGAAACCCCACCTTGGGGTGCCAAACTGGTCCAACTCCCATCCTCTGCTCGCAGATTCCATTGCAGAGCGGTAAAGCCTGATCGCAAATCCATACACCCGGATTCATTATACGCAATCTCCATCGTCTTTTGACTTCTTCGAGCCCACTATTCGAGGCCGCAAAAAATTGAGAAAGTTATCTGCATCCCTCTCTCTAACATCTGCCGCCAATTTCGACTCGCCATATCATACTAACCAAGCATCCAATTGACGTGTAGTCAGTTCTTGCCAACTCCACATGAAGCATACTATCACCTAGAACCTTGGTGAGGCCAAAAAGATACTAGATGGCACATTCCCCGATGCGGGCAGGTTGGCCCATAACTAGCCCCCGAAAAAAATTCAACTGACCATAACTTGCTAACCAGAGATCTGATCCGCAATCCGAGAAGATAGGCATGCTCCATAATTCAAGATCTACACATCTATCTATTGATATCTGTCTGGGTCACCTGTCCCCATCTCCCTGTCCGTTGGGGATCTACTAAACCTGAAGGAGTACGAGCGGAAGTGTGACGCGAGAGAGAGTGCGAGAAGAAGAGCACGACGATATGGTGAACTCGCTCTACTGTAATGTGTAGAGCATAGTGAGTTCTTATTAGGTTTTTACAAAAGAATATGTGTACATACCTGGCAGCCCGCCCACTTACCTGGGCGACCACATTGGGATTTATACCCCAACAACCTCCCACTTAAAGTCCAATGTGGTACTTTAACTGTGAGAGAAGCTACTATACAAGCTAATATACAAGAGATGTAGAGAAGTGATGTACTACCCTACACCTAACTGCTTGCGAAATTGTGCAAAGCTCTCTGAGGGAAGTCCTTTTGTAAGTAGATCAGCAGGATTTTCTGTGGTGTGAACTTTGACAAGCTGAAGTTGCTTATCCTCGAGCATTTCCCTGATGAAATGATACTTCACATCCACATGCTTTGTCTTTGAGTGATAAACTGGATTGCGAGCCAATTGTATAGCACTTTGACTATCACAACACAGGCATCTCTTCTTTGATTCCCAAATCTGTTACTAGTCGATTCAGCCAAATTGATTCTTTGCATGCCTCTGATGCTGCAACATATTCAGCCTCTATAGTAGACTAAGTAACACAATCTTGTAATCTAGAACGCCATGATACTGCTCCACCAGCCAATGTAAAGACATACCCTGACGTAGAGTCACCTGCATAATCTGAGTCTGTAAAACCCTTTACACTTAGCTCCTGACTCCCATAGCATATACGCATACTCTTTGTAGCTTTCAGGTATCTCAATATTCCTTTCACTGCCTCCCAATGTTTCTTGCCTGGGTTTGACATGTATCGACTTACTACTCCCACTGCAAATGCACTGTCTAGGCGAGTAGCAATCATTGCATACATTAAACTACCCACTGCATACGCATATGGAATCTTATCCATTTCAGCTTGTTCTTCCTCAGACACAGTACAATCTTGTTTGCTAAGTTTCACATATGGTGGCAATGGAACACTCAATGCCTTTCCCTTCTCCATATTGAAACGTTGCAAAACCTTGTCAATATACTCTATTTGAGATAACCAAATCAACTTCTTTGATCTGTCTCTCTCAATGCGCATACCAAGTATATGACTTGCCTCACCCATGTCTTTCATGTCAAACGATTTTACCATCTTTGACTTCAAAGCTGAAATTTCTTCCAAGTTCTTGCCAGCAATCAACATGTCATTCACATACAAAATAAGGATCAGCCAACTGCCATCCTTAGCCTTCTTTGTATATAGACAGTGATCGAACTCACTACGTTTGTAGCCTTGAGAAAGCATAAACTTGTGGAACTTATGGTACCATGCCCTCGGTGATTGTTTTAAGCCATAAAGACTCTTTAACAACTAGCATACCAAATCTTCCTTGCCTTTCTCAACAAACCCTTCTGGCTGCTGCATGTAAATTTCCACATCTAAATCACCATGCAAGAACGTTGTCTTGACATCCATTTGGTGCAACACCAAATCTAATATGGCAACCAATGCAAGAAAGCATCTCAATGTAGTCATCTTGACCACCGGAGAGAAGACTTCATCAAAGTCAATGCCTTGTTCTTGCTTAAAGCCCTTGGCAACAAGCCTTGCTTTTTACTTTGGCTGACTATCATGAGCGGTGATCTTATACCTGTAAACCCATTTACAAGGTAGATCCTTTTTGCCCTGTGGTAATTTAACTAGCTTCCATGTCTAGTTTTTATGCAGAGCTGTCATCTCTGACTACATGGCCAATTGCCAATTCGCGGAGTCCTTCATTTGCACTGCTTCCTTGTAACATGAAGGCTCATTGCAATCAACCAACATGACATAGTTCATAGATGGAACAAACCTATCAGGAGGTCGCGTGACACGTCCAGATCTACGCACAATAGGTGGCTCACGCTCAGCCACAACCTGTGGTTCCAATCTATCCTGTCCTTGCTCCTCTTAAGCCATGACATTTTGTCTTGTACGTGCAGGTCCATCTTCTTGGAAGACAACTCTTCTGATCTCCTCAACCCTCTCTGGTTTAGAGTGATATTTGGATTCATTAAAGTGAACATCATTGCTGCGGATAACCTATCTGGATTCAGGATCCCAAAGTCTGTACCCCATCTCACCAGAATTACCATAGCCTAGAAAGATGCACTTTCTACTCTTTGGCTCAAGTTTGTTCCTAAATTCCTTTGGAACGTGAGTATATGCCTCACAGCCAAAGACTCTAAGATGCTTGTATGAGGGCATTTTGCCTGACCATACCACCTCTGGCACTGAATCCTTCTGCAAAACCTTGCTAGGAGATCTATTTATAAGATGAACAGCTGTTGATACAGCTTCAGCCCAAAACCCATTTGGCAGCTGTGCATTAGACAACATACTTCTGGCCTTCTCTTGTATGGTCCTATTCATCCTCTTAGCAACACCATTTTGAGGAGGATTGTAAGGAGCAGTAAGTTCACGTTTTATACCTTTTGACTCACAAAAGTCCTGAAAGGCCTTTGAAACATACTCTCCACCATTGTCAGTGCGTAAACATTTAAGCTTCTTGCCACTCTGATTCTCCACAAGTGTCACAAACGTTTTGAAAACACTAAACGCTTCATCCTTGTGCTTGAGAAAGTAAACCCATACTTTCCTCGAGTAATCATCTATAAATGTCATAAATTAAGAAGCTCCCCCTAGAGATAGGTTAGGCATAGGTCCACACAAATCACTATGAACAAGTGCCAACTGTGTATCTCTTCTACTGCTTCTATGCTTATGTGGCTGCTGTGTTTGCTTACCATACAGACAATGTTCACAGAATTCAAAATCATTAAATGAAAAGCCAGGAAAATAACCAGAACGAGACAAGATTTCCATTCCCTTCTTGGACATATGTCCTAACCGGCTATGCCACAAAGAAACGTTCGGCTGCTCGGTTACATTGATTACATTTTTAGAGACATTTGATACATAAATCATGTAAAGTCCTCCAGACTTTACTCCATGTGCTACTGTCATCAAACCCTTGGATATCTTCCACATGTTTTGTCCAAAAGTGGTGAGGTAGCCAGCATCATCAAGTAAACCTGTGCTGATCAAGCTCTTTGTAATTGCGGGAACATGTCTCACATTCTTCAGCGTGAAAGAAGAGCCATTCTGAAACTTCAATTGAACATCTCCAACACCTAAGATCTCACATGTCTGCCCATTGCCTAGCCGAACATGATCTTTAGTGGTCACATAAGAGGTAAACCAGTACTCCTTGTTTGGAGACACATGAAGTGATGCCCCTGAGTCTAGAATCCAGTCACTCAGTGCATTTCCATCAGATGTTGTAAGAAGAGCTAAGTCCATTGTATTCTTCAAGAAGTAGATGTCTCCTGACACTAGACTCTCATCCTCTGCAATAGTGTTTGTCACATTTATTTCTTGAATCTTCACTGAGGACTTGTTCTTCTCACCATGGTCTTCAGCTTTCTCTTTGCCTTTTTCTGCTTTCCATTCTCTGCAGTCTCTTTTCATGTGACCCTTCTTGCCACAATGGTAGCATTCTATGTCACTCTTGCCTTTAGCACTACGGGACTTGCTACGAGACTGATTCCTCTTTCCACCTTTGTACTTTTCTTTGGTCCTTCCCCTGACAACTAAGGATGTTCCTTTGCCTTTGTCCATTGTCTTTCTATTGGTTTCTTCAGTAAGCAGACTTCCTTCTACACCTGCTATGTTCAAACCATCTGGAGGTGCAGAATTACTCAAAGCTGTGCGAAAAGCGTCCGAACTTTTCGACAATGTGATCAACAGGAACATAGCTCTAACAGGTTCATCAAACTTGACACCTTGAGCTGACAACTGACTGTAGATTGTGTTGAATTCATTCTGATGATTGGCCATAGGGATCCCTTCTTTCATCTTCAAATCAACAAGCTTCTTAATCCAGTATACATGTGAAGCTGCACTCTGCTTCTCATAAAGATCACTAAGCTTTAACCATGCTTGATAAGCCGACATCTCGTCTGCTACATTGAAGTAAATGCTTTCTGCCAAAGTTAGCATAATGGTGGAAAGTGTCAATTCATCCATTTCGCTCCATTCATCTTCGTCCATATCTTCTGGTTTTATCCCCTTGAGCTTTATAGGTTTTATCTGCTTCTTTTGTACCAACACATGCCAAATCTGCTTCTTCCACAATGGGAAATTGGTTCCATCCAGCTTCTTGATATTGTAAAGATCAGTGTCCTGTGATCCAGCCATAGCTACGCTTCACAGTAGTTTACTTTCCTGGGAAAAATTCGGCAGAGTTTCCCCTGTAAACTGACCTCTGAACCAATATCAACCTGTCAAATGAACCAAGAAAGCTTCAGATTCTACAGAAATTTCGGCAGAGTCTCCTTTGTAATTTGGCTCTGGTGTACTCAAAAAACAGACCAGAAACAGCTCAAAAAACCACTGTCTCTCTAACACTGTAAGCTGTGGGTAAACCTGTCCTGCACCTGTACTGTCTCTCACTGTCCTGTCACTGTCCTGTAAGCATAGACTGCGACAATGCCTCAACGGAAGTAAAGCAAAGATGCAATCCCAACTGTCTAACTCACAGTCAATACATCCTAGCTGCCTATCTAAGGGTGCTCGAGGGATCGCTCCAAGACCTGTATCACCGAAAGGATCTCAACATTCGAGAATCCCCCAGCTCAATAAAACCTCACCCGACCCTCAACAATGGCTGCAGTAAATCTGACAGTACATAGACTTCCCACAAAGTCATACATCCACAAATTTCCCACTATATGCTGTAACCACTATGGCGGTTGTTTGCTGCGTGACTCACAGCCAACAAACCCTCAACAGACATACATCATCTCTGACAATACATCCCATGTGGAAGTACCTGTAATGTCATGATGAAATCTGGAATATCAAGCAGCAAACACAAGCTACCTGATGAACTAGTGGATGTCGCCTACAGTCTGTTCGTAGATGCGTCCGTGTCGTATGTGACACGCCTCCAAGAACTGTGAGCCGTCCTTCGTTGTGTAGACAGCCACAAATCAGCACTCTGGGAGTGCCGATATCCTCAGCACATGCAGTCGTAGGCCGAAACCCCAAATTTGCAGAGTCGGATATGCACCCGCCGAGACCACGTAGTCGAAAATGGCATGCGCAGAACTTTGTCGAAGCCAAACGGTGGCCGAGATGACCTCAGAATGAAATTCTGAGAACACCAAGCCCTTTCGGCTTTCCCACAAGACTTGGGGCCGTGTCTTCGCCTGTCGAATTTCACTCCAATCTGAGCTAGTGACTCTAGCCTCCTGCAATGTTGCCCCGAGCCTCGATCTGAGCTCTGATACCAGTTGAAGGAGTACGAGCAGAAGTGTGACGCGAGAGAGAGTGCGAGAAGAAGAGCACGACGATATGGTGAACTCACTCTACTGTAATGTGTAGAGCATAGTGAGTTCTTATTAGGTTTTTACAAAAGAATATGTGTACATACCTGGCGGCCCGCCCACTTACCTGGGCGACCACATTGGGCTTTATACCCCAACAAAACCTTCTAACTTTAAACTTCAGTATCTTGCACACCAAGGCTCCGTTTGACGAGCCGTCTGGACCGTCTTCTAAAGCAGACTGAACACTACATTTTAGAGCACTGACTTGGCACTTTGGGCACGTTGATCTCACACCCCATCTATATCATCCTTTAGCTCTCTTGGCCCAAAAAACAGCTTTAGACATACATTTCCTCTACTCTCTGGCTGCCAAGGACCTTGGTACCTGCCCTAGCCTTCTACACTGCACTTGCCTGCAGACTTTGCTTGGCATAGACTACTTTCTATATCGGACCAACTTTGGCTGCACAAACATGTAACAAAATTGCTATATTTTTTCATTATCTCTCTCACCACCTGAGAGAAGGAGTTGTACCAAGCACAGACTGAAATTTCCCAAGCAGACAAGAAACCGAGCAAAGTTATCAAGTGAGTTGCCTATTTGCAAAATTTAGTTCTATAATTTCTACTAGGTTGTACACATAAGGATATACACATGTATCACAAATTGCCACACATAATGGTTGCTAATGCAAAAGAAGAGATCAACAAGAATGAGTTAAGATTGTTTCCATGATTGGGAATAAAATTAACCTTTCTACAGGGAATGTGGACCAAAAGGTAGTGCAAGGTCTCTTACCGATAGAAAGAATCTCTTTGGACAAGGAATCTTATCCCTTTACTTAAAGATAGCCTTCAATCCTTCAATAGATCACACAGGATTGTATGGGATTATCATCATAGAGGAGGATAGAAATTAATTGTCATGGCGCTTTGGATTTGACATGGTAAGAGCACCTGCCCATAGAAGCCCTACAATCACCACTGAGCAAAAGGACCATCAAAAGTAAGCATCCTACTTTCATATGGTTATGCACTCCCATACACCAAGCCTATAGCCAGTCGAAGGTGTTGTTGGTGCTTGATTGTGTACACCGTTCGCTCATTATTAGCTTCAAAAATTCGGTTGACTGTCTACATCCGGTCTCAAATGCGATTGAGCGTCTTAGAGGGTGGTCCAACAACCCTCCACATTGGAGATAACACCTACTCTGAATTTCACTGAGCAGCATGTTCAATAGGTGTACGAGAGGGGGTGAGAGAAAATGAAGGCCCTTAAAAATCCTGCTAGCAGTCCTATGAGAAGGCACTCTAAGATGTGTGTTTTTCTAGAACTGGATTAGATAATTGGATGGAAGAGGACCCGACCGTGAGATTAAAAGGGGACAAAATGCATCACAGATCAATTGAGACGCATGCGATGAGAAATGGTTACTTGGATGCTATTTATAACCTTGGCCTTCAGCACTAGCACTAGATGTGCCGAGCAGAAGAATTGCATTACAAGTGGGCGGCCAACAGCAGTAGCATGCAGGAGGTTGCAATTCGGGAGCACGTATAAGGTGCAAGCTTTAAGAGGCAGGAACTACGACAGCTCTAAGATTTCTTTGGGCTGCTCATTATGGGCGGCCTCCCCTTTCACTTTGCTATGGCGACGTCATGTGGATGCTATGCTAGCTCTGTGAAAAGGTGTTACAACAGGCCGTGTGCCAGTCCATCTTTGACCCCAGACTCTCCACAATGCTCTAAACAGTCAATGACCGCTTTGCTCTCTGTCGTCACCTACTGCAAATCGACCTGCCCTTACAAGATGGAATACAAGGAGGACTCTTCCACTTCCGACAAGCTTGTGCAGGGAAAGTGTTGGGATGCAATCGGGCCACACCTTCCCAACAAAGCCTTGGGTTGCAGCCACAGACCACACTCAAAAGGATAAGTGACAGAGAGACGCAAGCCGACTGCAACACGATACAAGCCTCAGGTGTGAAGAAGCCTTTGAGGTCTTATCGCAACTTATTGAGGTTGCTGCTAGGGCACAACTTGTTTAGAAAGGTGGAGGCGACAACTGAGCTACCATGGCAAGCTCTGTTACACCCGAGAACTTCGACTTTCTCGATCTCTTCCCTCTCTATAAAAAAAAACTCTCTGAAACAGTCTGCATCAGCGCGGACTGTTTTGAAGAGTTTCTTTTAAGATGGTTTTGCTTAGTAGCGTCCATGACAAGCTTCAATACGCACAGGACCTTCGACTTTATCCATATCTTCCCCTCTCTCTCTCTCTCTCTCTCTCTCTCTCTCTCTGTATAAAGAAAAGAAAAAACTCTCTGAAACATTCTGCGTCTGCTCAGACTGTTTCAAAGAGTTTTTGATATACAGTTTTTCTTAGGGTGGGGTCACACGAGGTTGTCCGCAGCATGAGAAATTCTACCTCCATCGTCTCAATGTGGCACAAGTGGTTGGTTGTAGCAACCAACAAGACAGTTGCTACCTCATAAAGCACAGAGCAACAAAGTAGAGCAAAGAAACAACATAGGGCTTATTGTTGTTAGGCTGAGTGGCCCGCACAGGTGAGACAACACCAAAAGGAGGGCTAAGCTCATCAATTCACATCAGTGAAGGAAAGCTTGAGCATGAGGACGACAAACAAGTTGGAACAATCAATGGCAATGACTATTAGTGGAACGATCCTCATGATGATATGGGGGTCACCTAGTTATAATAGGGTAGTTTACTTTTGAATAAAATGTAGCGTGTAGATGTATAGAGATAAAGAGAGAGAGCAAATAAAGTAATGGAAAAGAAGAGACCCTTATTGCTATAAGAACAATCTCAAGAGAGCTTCAAGGTGTATTCTATGTCCACAAGGTTTGCATCATCTCATTAGTACATTACACATTGGCCTTATAGGAGATATCTGCTTTACACATTTGTAGGTAGGTGCATAAGGTTGTTTGGACATGTGCATTTAGCCATGGCCTAGTGTTGCATGTATGCAAGAAAAGTTTGACTCCAACTAAGTGTTCAAGGAAAATGTCTATCCTAACTAAACAAGGTTATTTCTAGTGATATTTTTAAAAAGATAAATCTTTAAAACTAAGCATTCTTTTTGTCTTTTCACACCACGCTATTCAAGAATTAAATGGAAATTTTTGTTTTTCTCTTGTTTTTTCAATTGTCATGATGGATAATGCAATATCAGAGCTTTGGTCATCTTCGCTCAAAATTAGACGTTGCTTGCTTTTTTTCACTTGGGTAATGGAAATCCTCGAGAGAAGGCCGCTTTGGGTATGATTGGCTAAGTGTTCTTTTGATATTTTCTTGTGAGGACACCGACAAGGCCAGACTAGACAAGGCAGGGTCGGGCTAGGCGGTGTGGAATGGGGAGTCCAACTAGGGCAAAGGGCCAGGGTCATGCCTATATAAAGGTTGGTTGGGTGGTGGACTCTTAGGCTCTAGTCACCCCTGTCTTACATTGGTATCAGAGCATGGTCTATTTTGGGTAAGAGGGCGTGGAGCCACTGAGGGCTTTCTGCATGTCATCTCCTTGAAGGCGTGAAGAGCCGCCTGCTAAGGGAAAAGCCAAAATCCCACAACGTGTTCAGGGCCGCTTGGCCAGGGAGAGAGAGAATCTCGACCTCCGCCATATGGTGTGTGGCCTGGCTTGGCGGACTCGCGCTACAAAGGGGAGGAGGTTTCGTCACTGTAGTGACACTCGCGGCACTGTGTGGTCGCCATAATCAACGGCAGAGCTTTATTTTCACACTTAAAGCACCCTAAGTTCTTTGGCCTTGGGCAATTTCCTCAAAAAAAATTTGAAGCAAGGGTGCATGCCCACCCGGGCACACACCCCGTATACGGGATTTGAGACTGGTTGTTGGCAAGGGGCCACGGACTTCTTCGATAAGCCGTCACTTCTTGGCAAACTGTCAAAAGTTCAGAAATTGCAGAAATTTCAACGGAGTTGAAATTTTTGAACAAGTATTTATTGCACCTTCTTCCTTCGGGAAGATTAAGTCGTCTGCGACGTTTCAAAGCGTACAATTACGTCTCAAGCAGTACAAGTTTTTGTCGGCATCTTCAAGCCTAATTGATTCAACTATCAAGAGCTTGTGGAGTTCCATATACGGCGGACTACTCTCGATTTTGACGGAGTTAGCACGGCTACTATACTTTGCGAGTGCTCTCAATATCAGATATTTTTTTTGAGTACTTCTTTCACCGCACTGTGTAGCCATGGATTCGAATATCAATATGACATTCGATTTTGAGAAAAATACTCCTAATCCTACAAATGATAGCCCGCGGCCGGATCCTCTCAAGGAGAGTACCCGCGATGCTATGGCAGGAGAAGATACTTATGAATTGCTTGATGTTCAAGAATTTCGTGCACTTCTAACACGCATGACAGTCATGGAGGAAAATTTTAAAGCTTTAAATAAAAATGTTACTAAACTCTCCACATTAGTAATTCAATTAATGCATCAGCAGTCTAAGAGTCCTGCTGCTGCCACCCACATGCATGAGCACATTGGCACACAAGGGCAAGGCCCAACTACTGATACATTGCATACTCTCACTGCCAAAGACGTGGATAACTTGTTAAAGAACTTTAAACCACCAGTCTTTAAGGGAGAAGACCGAGACCGCAATAAGGATGTAGTGAATATCTTTCTCAGCAAGTGGGATGGAATTCACGCCTTACGAAGTACTCCGGATGCAGTCAGAGCTCTGCAGACGAGCTTAACTCTGGAAGGCAAGGCCTACAAATGGTGGATGTCTCTCAAGGAGAAGAACATCATACCACAAAGTTGGGCAGCTTTTGAAGCAATGTTTAGCAAGGAATTTTTGCCTACAAACGAGGACGATCGAAATTGGATGGCTTGGGACACATATTCCATGCGCCAATACCCATCACTCCTTGAATATATCTCTCACTATCGAGACGTTATCCTCAAGTTGGAAGGCTTGGATACCTTTCAACAAGTGCGAGGGTTCATACGAGGTCTGACACCCGAGCTTAAGAAGTATGTCAAGACCCAAGACCCTAAAACACTTGAGGAAGCCATAGTGAAAGCACATATTCATGATGACCCTGATGAGAAGAAAACACATAATAGTAATGTGCCTACTAGTATACATGGTAATACACGCACTCAGTATGGACACAATAAAAGAAAATTCATAGTTGCTAATTCAGATGCATCTAAAAAACCCAAGGGGTCCAGGGGTCCTCTCTCTCTTGAGGATTTTGATAAAGCCAAGAAAGAAAAGTTATGTTTTCAATGTTTAGGAAGAGGTCATGCCAAAAAGGATTGTCCCAAAGGAAAATTGCTGCTCAGGGAAAGGAGAAAGTAGTGCACACAGTGCAACTACTGCCTCTTGAGTCTTCCTCAAGATTCTCCTGCACAATGGAAGTAACACACACTGAGGTGGTGCATGAATGCTATATCACAGCTTCCATGTGGCAACAAACCTTTGGACCACATAAGATAGTACGTGTGCACGGATACCTGCAGGGGCACAAGGTGCACATCTTGGTAAATGACGGTGCTACTCACAATTTCATCAATTACGGATTGGTGAAAAAGCTCAAACTGCCTCAAACTCCAAGTACCCGCCACTACATGGTAGCAATGATGAATGGACATGATACTGAAATATGGATACTCAATGCCGAGTTGTTCCATTGGAAGTACAAGGGTACTCTACTTGTTTGGATTTTCAGGTTATGAACATGGAAAGGGCTGATGTGGTTCTTGGTAGGGAGTGGTTGCATAGCCTAGGACCATCACTGAAGCATAGCTATGAGCACAACAGCTTGATGTTTGAATCCCATGGTGCACATGTGTTGTTGTTAGGAGAAAAAGATATACCTTCATCACCACTGATTTGTACCACAGAGCTTATGCATCTCGTTTCTGATAATGAAATAGATCAGGTTTTCTTGTATTACTCACTGTCTCATTTTCTTTCTAACATTGAGTCTGTTGAACATTCCTCAACGCCGCATGCTTCTCTCTCCTCTATTCCACCAATTGCTAATTCTAAACAAGCAAACATTTCTAGTCAATTGCAAAAATTATTAAAGGAATTTCAAGATGTATTTCCTAATGATTTTCCATCAGGATTACCACCGACACGATCAGTACAACATAGCATTGACGTGGCTGTTAGTAAACCACCTTATCGTATGAGTTATTCAGAGGCTGCATAGGTGGAACGTCAGCTTGCTGACTACCTTGGCAGAGGGTTTATACAACCCAGTTCTTCACCATGGGCTTCATCTAAAAGAAAAAGGATGGCAGTATGCGCATGTGCGTAGACTACCGGGGCTTAAATGCGGTTACAGTTAAGAACAAATACCCATTGCCAAGAGTAGATGAGTTATTTTGATAAGCTAACTCATGCTCGCATTTTTACGAAAATCGACTTGCGATCAGGATATCACCAAGTCCGTATTCGGCTTGCCGATATACCTAAGACTACACTCCAAACACGGTTTGGACACTATGAGTTTTTGGTGATTCCCTTTGGGTTAACCAATGCGCCCGCAATATTCATGACACTTATGGATAGTGTCTTGAAGCCATATTTGGGTAAATTTGTCATGTTTTCCTCGATGACATCCTAGTCTATAGTGCTTCTGAAGAAGAACACTTACAACATCTCAAGCAGGTGTTTGACTTGTTAAGTACAAACAAGTTATATGCCAAGGAATCTAAATGTGATTTTCTAAAAGATGAAATTCATTATCTAGGGCATGTTATTTCAGCTCACGGCCTATACATGGATCAATCCAAAGTGGATACCATCAGGCAATGGCCTTCTCCTAAAAATCTGGAAGAATTATAGATATTTTTAGGATTTGCAGGTTTTTACCGAAGGTTCGTTAAAAACTATGCTCAAATTGTTGTTCCTATGACGGATCAACTAAAAGGCAAAGGAAAAGCTTTTCAATGGGGATCCGCTCAACAGCACAGTTTCGATATGCTCAAGGATGCATTAGCAACAGCTCCTATATTGGCTATTGTAGATCCTTTGAAACCATTCGTTTTGGAAAAGATGCCAGTGATCGTGCTATTGGAGCAGTCATGTTACAAGACGGACGGCCGATTGCATTTGAAAGTAAGAAGCTTGATGCAGCTCAGCAAAACTATTCTGCTTACGAACACGAACTCTATGCAATAGTGTCTACCTTAAAAACATGGCGGCATTATGTGGATGGTGCTCAGTTCAAGATTGTGTTTGACCATGAAAGCATCAAACGGTTTACACAACAAATAGATTTAAAGGGTCGAAAAGCCAAGTAGGCCGAGATCCTTCAGGAATATGACGCCAAGCTAAGGTATCGCAAAGGCCGATACAATGTAGTGGCAGACGCTCTAAGTCGAATGCCATAGATCAATTCGCTCTTGTTCATGGAACTTCGTAGTGAATTTTTAGATTCTCTCAAGGGCAAATATGAGAATGATGAAGCATATTCCAAAGTCTGGAGCCATGTTCAAAAGAGGGATCCTTCTCACTCCAATGACGGTAGTGTACAATTAACCTCCACACCTAGTTCTCCTTTATCAAGTGATGAACTACAGCGATGGAAGCATTTTACCATCGACAATGGGTACCTACTTCACAAGGGGAGAGTTTGTGTACCGACGGACACCGACATTTAGCGCCAAATTCTTTATGAATGTCATGATAGTCCAAGAGCAAGGCACCCGGGGATTAGGAAAACTTACGCTCTCGTACGACGACAGTTTTACTGGCTAGGTCTACATGGCTTTGTTCAAGCTTATGTCTTGCACTGCCAAAAATGTCAAGTTAACAATGCAGAGCGCTTGAAAGCAGGAGGACTCTTACATCCTTTGGAGATTCCCAATGGAAAATGGGAAAGTATCTCTATGGATTTTATTGTAGGTTTACCAACCACTATACGAGGTCATGACTCAGTATGGGTGGTCGTAGACAGGCTGATTAAACTATGTAAGTTTATTCCGACCAAATCAACGGTTAAGACACCAAAACTAGCCAAGTTATTTGTGGATAATCTATACAAATTGTATGGTTTGCCAAGTAACATTGTTAGTGACCGTGATCCCAAGTTTAACAACCACTGTTGGAGAGCTGTATTTAAACGATTGGGTACACAACTAAACCTCAGTACAACTGATCATCCAGAAATGGATGGTCAAACAGAATGGGTTAACCAGGTGCTAGAGGATATGCTAAGAGCATACGTCAGCAAAAAAGAGTCAGACTGGGAAGAATACTTACCTATTATCGAGTTTGCCTACAACAATGCTAAGCATGTCACAACAGGTTTTAGTCCTTTCATGCTCATGTACAGGTTTCAACCTAGGTCACCAGTTACGGTGGGGTTGGCAACCAAAAAACTCCAACAGGTTAAGGATTTTCTCCAAGACCACATGGATATGCTGAAACTTGCTCGTCAGAATGTCCGACAAGCACAGGATCGGTATAAGAAATACGCTGATGAGAAACGTCGGCAAGTTACCTTCGAAGAAGGGGAGGAAGTATTTTTACGTGTGCCAGAACATTCAGAAAGTCTGAAAACTGGACCGACACCTAAATTATCTCCCCGATATTGTGGGACTTTCAAAATACTCAAGCGAGTAGGTGATCATGCCTACAAACTATTACTACCTTCACATTCTCGCATTCATCCGGTGCTTCATGTAAGCCGTCTACAAAAGCGGTTACATGGGGATGACAATGTCATTGACCAATAGGTTTTGGTTGATTACATTGAACCTCCTACCTTACCGCATGAACCTGAATGTGTTCTTGATTATCATGAGTTTCATACACATCATCACATACGACAACAAGCCTTAATCAAGTGGAAATACCGACCTGAAGAAGGTGCCACTGGGGAAAACATTAGTGTTCTTAAGAAGAAGTTTCCCACTTTTGTTTTTGAGGATGAAAACTCTTCTTAAGGGGGGAGTAATATCAAGACACCGGCAAGGCCGGACTAGACAAGGCAAGGCTGGGCTAGGCGGTGTGGAACGGGGAGTCCAACTAGCGCAAAGGGCCAGGGGCATGCCTATATAAAGGGTGGTTGGGTGGTGGACTCTCAGGCTCTAGTCACCCCTGTCTTACATTTCTAATCTCCCGCAAAAAAGCAACGCTTTTTTTGTGATATTGGTGGTGGTGCTGGCCCATTGAGGAGGATCATCTTTATACTTTTTCCTCCTCTCCTCCTAGGCCTGTTGTTCTTCAGGTGTCACATTGTCCTTTTTTCTCTTTACACATTTCTTGGCTCTTTGAGGTATTTTTGAAGACCTTGAGATCCCAGTCTTTTCTTGTTGGGTGGCTTGAGCTCTATCCTCTTCCGCCTTTCTCTCTACTTTTGCTCATGCTTGTAAGTTTGCCAAATGATCCTCTCGGCCTCGGCTCTCTACCGTTCCTTTTGCTCCCTCTGTCTTCTTTGCTCTTCTTGCACTCTTTGTGCTTCATTCTCAGCTGCCTCTTTCTTTTCCATCTCCCTCATTCTTTTCCTCCTTGTTGCCTCTCGTGCTTTAGAAATTGGGTTGCCTGGTATTACCTTGATTACTCTTTGTTTGACTTGTGATGCAAATCTTTGCGGTGTGGTTTCTGTGGTGGCCTGAGCACCAATTGTTGTGACAGTAGGCGAGGGCTCCGGATTTTAAAGCGGACCTCGGTTTTCTTCTTCTGTTGCTCTTGTTTCTTGCGTGGCTCTACGTAGAGATGAAAATGGTGGGAGATCTGACAGAGATGTGTGGTTGGCATGGTTTAATGGTCCAAGATTACCAAAAATATGTTGCATGGTGGTTAAATCATCTGGATTCGAGTGTTGGGAAAATTGTTGGGTGTCTGGAGCGGATTGGGGTGCTGGGTTATCCACTTGTGGTTGGGGATGTGGATTTGAAGCCATAGATTTTGCATGGGATTTTGACTGCGGATTTTGTGTGGTGTGAGTGGTTGTGGTGGTATTGATGTGCGTAGTGCCAGTCTGCTCTTGTGAATCGTCCATGTGGTGCAAGATATGAGTGCGTGCATGTTTGTGCTCGAGAAGATCTTCTAGAATGTGCAAACAAGAAATGAACTTCAAGTTGTGAGTTTTAACTTATATAGTACTAATTTTAAAAAAACTTAAAAAATCAATAATACTAATAAAAATAAAAATAAAACTCCAAACTTTGACCCATGGAACCACTGATTGGGGCGTCAACAAATCACGTGGCATTACAATGCATGTTTACAATAGAACTGGTTAGTGTCAGAAATTTATTGTTTTCCACCCAACCATAGCATTTCGTCGCCTTGTCTCCAACCATTGACGAAATCGATGGTTACACTAAAAGCATTATAAGATTGTGAACACCTCAGGTTAACCACTTTCTCTATTCTGCATTTCAAATTTCTTTGCACTCTAGTCTTCTTCCTTTCTCTCCCTGCTTTGTAGAACCAGTTGAACATTTTGTGGAGGGCATTGATCTTTTTTCTCCCACCTCCATGCCGTGTATTTTTAAAATGCACTGCTTTTGCCTGATAGTGAGAGCTCTCCATTCCTTGGCTACTCTAGATGCCCAATGAACCAAATGTGTCAAGAAAAACTGAGCTATGAGAAAAAAGAATGTGTTGAGAAAATAATAAAATATTAGTTCAAACACTGATGTTTTTTGACTGCAAAGACAAAGTGTTCAACCCACCATGTAATGTGTTATGTGTGTCTCTCCCCAGGCATCCACCATTTGCGCTGTGAAACTATTGATTACAAACTTTAAGGTGGATATCTCAGCACAGGTTATCTTTTCCTTTTCAAGGAAACAAAAAATATCATCTACAGATTGCCACACACGTGTATGCTTAATTCCTAGAGCTACTTCGTTACCTCTGTAGGTGGTAATGTTATACACATTTTTCCAGAATTGAAACTCATTGGGACTTTGGGAGTCAAAATAGTCTGAAAGAAAATACCTAGCTTTACTACCAGCCATACATATTTTATTAGGACGATCTTGTGTACTTCCAAATTCCTTCTTGTCCTTTGATAACTCTATTGCACCCCCATGTAGGCCAACACTTGATAGAATAAATTTGAGTTCTTTGATACACTCTTCTCTTCTTTCTACAGGCTCCATATTCCAAGCATAATTAATATGGAGCATAAGCAAATTGTTAAGAATTCGTAGACGGGCATGAAGAGTGCACACATGCACATTATCAAAGGAATCCGGTAGAATAGGATCCCAATTTGGATCATCCATGTCTCGATTAGGGGGTACACTCTGGTTACAACTAAGGATACCTTGAAACCATTGTTGTAGTGCTTTACCCATTGTTTTTGTGTAGTGGACACACCTTTCGCAGAGTTGACTGTAGCTTTTCCACCCTTACCCTTACCCTTACCCTTACCCTTACCCTTATCCTTACCGCCCTTTGACTTGTTGGCCTTTGAACCCTTGCCCTCAATTCGTAATGAGACTTTACTATGGAAAAAATAAATGCATGGAAAGAGGGTCATTGCACCTTGCTTGCACCATAGCATACACTTGAGAGTTTTCAAGTCTCCTGCCAAATGCCACTCCACTTGGAACGTAACCAAACTTGAAACCTGCAATCGTTGTCCTTCTTCTTGTTGCCAAATGATATCAACGATTGGGGTGTGATTAAAATACCATATGAGGGACTCATGTGTCTTGTGTGGGAGATGAAAATCTGCCAGCCACCAAATATTCTTCTCGGACCGTACACCTAAACAGGTGTTTCCCTTCTCCTTGGCATTTAGCTCAACATCGACGCCCACCAAGGCTCTATTTATAAGCGTAATGCTTACCCTTTCGAGCCGTTGACCTTTGACAATATGGCACTCATCAAGCTTCATCACAAATATAACTTTTCCATCATACTCTTCATGTGTTAACCCATAAAATTTGATCATTGACTCCTAGAGTCTCAAGGGGATAGTTAAGGAGCGAGCTTTTTTTTTTCATTCCACCACCACTACCTCCCATTGCCGCCCCTTAGCAACCATCACCACCACCACCGTGGCCCACCATTGGTGGTTAGTGGTGCTAGCTTACTACCACCATGTGCTGCCCCTACTCCTACCACCACCACTCATTGCCGCCCCTCCCTCCAATGGAGTAGCCAAGGACCTCTCTCTCTCTCTCTCTCTCTCTCTCTCTCTCTCTCTCTCTCTCACACACACACACACACACACACACACACAAAAACAAAATCCCAAGGCATTAACGATTTTACTAATTCCTTTGGTTTTTGTTTTTTGCAAACCCCCTCACCCCTCCCCCATCATTCCTCCAACCCATTCCCTCTCTTGCCCCCTTCTCTCTCTCTCTCTCTCTCTCTCTCTCTCTCTCTCTTCTCTCTCTCTCTCTCTCTTGTCACTCTTCGAGTTCTTATGGAAGCGTCTCGATTGAAAGGAAAAAAGTTGTATTGTTGCTTTGTGGATTTCAAGAAAGCTTTTGACATGGTACCGCGAGGAAATCTTTGGAGACGTATGCAAAGCCTTCAAGTGCTGAGAGAATTTATGCATGCAGTCTTTCGCATCTACCAAAAAGTGATATGTCGATTACGTATGGGAGATGGAATTTCAGAATTTTTTGCAAGCACTATTGGTGTCAAACAAGGATGCCCACTTTCCCCAACCCTCTTTGGGCTACTCATTGATGAATTGGAATACATGGTTCTTGATTTTATGCAGCAAGAAGGCATAGAAGAGGTTAAGATTGGAAATGTGGTGATCATGCTTTTGCTTTATGCCGATGATGTAGTGCTCTTGGCACATACCTTAGAAGATGCACAAAAGCTTATGAGTGTCTTGGAACGCTTTTGCTTACATAGCGCGCTGATCGTGAATGGATCCAAAACCAAGGTTATGCTTGTAAAGACCCTCAATGACGAAAATCCATGCATTGTATACAACAATGAGAAACTTGAAGTGGTAGATCACTTCAAGTACCTTGGCCTTGAGGTTCCATCCAATCATAAATGGAAGGATTGTGCAATGCGTCGCTTGGAAGCCGGAAAGAGGGCTTATTATGCATTTGAGAACATGTGCAATGCAGGAGAGATCAAGTGTTGGGCTCTCAAAAAGTACCTCTTTGACACATTGGTGACACCGGTGCTTCTTTATGGAGTGGAGGTGTGGGGTGGAAGCATCGGGAAGTTTACTTGGAAAGAGTTTGAGAATGTCCAAAAGCGTTTTCTCACCAACTTTCTCCAAGTCAAGACACAAACACCCTACATGCTCTTACTTCTTGAGTCCGGATCGCTTCCCATTGAGGTCTTGGGCATGGAAAGGATTGTGGAGTACATGCATAAGACACAACGTAGCCCTTTGCATCGACTTCCTAGAATCGCATATGAAGCAAGTCAAAAGGTTCAAAAGACATGCAAGAGCAAAATACTAAGTTCGGGGTGGATGCTTGATATCAAGAAATGGTTTGGAAGATGGGATGCATGTCACTTGGTCAAGGATGCGTCGATCGACTCCCAAGTTAATGAGGCCTTTTTACAACGCCAATGTATCATGGCTTGGGAGAAATCCGGAGGTTCTCGCTTCAGCCATTACACCACACACGTTGCCCCAAACTACAAATCTCTCTTCTTCTCGGAACGAGGTAACCGAACCCGTTCCTACATCCTTGAGCCCATCCCGTTGAGTGCGATCCGCACCATTGCCTCCAATCGTCTTAGCTCCCATTCTCTACGCTGTGAGACAAGACGTTGGGGCACTGGCGAG